>NC_142519.1:55449112-55459112 GCF_964205215.1 Stylophora pistillata
GAAATTCTTTCTAGAACACGCATTTACCCAGCGTTGACAAAGTTCCAAGTCATGCTTCGGCTTTGGGAACGGAATGAAGACTTTCCTACCGTTTTTAAGCATTTCTTGAAGCGAATCTGGTAATCTTTCTGGATATCTTGAGTCATTTTTACATGTACCCCAACAGCAATGCCTGGTTGCAACCATTTTAGAAAGTTAGCGCATTTTTTGAGCGAAAATAGTCTTACTTCTGACACGTTTCGCATACAACTCCTTGTAAAGATTCCGAGTGTTTGTCCTAAACTAGCGGGGGGTCCAAAGATGACATATCTATTTTTAGACCTGGCGCGCAGCGCCATTAGCACATTACTAACATTACTGACAAATCGCTAAAATTCCATAAAATAAAATAAAACAGAACAGACATGCCTTAAGTAGGAAATAAGTCTGAGTGACTCTGTCACATATTTAAGATATTTCCCGACGAAATCCAAAGTGTGGCGGCGCGGGAACTTCAGCCGTCCAAATCATCGTTCGGAGTAGTGGGGTTAGCCAGGATTCCCGACCTCGTTCACGTTGTGTTCACGTTCGGTCTAATAGCTGGTCTATCTTCTTCGTAATAAAACAATCCCCGACGAACTTATTAAATCTGCGGGATTTATGACTAACGTAAATCTGGTGAACTCCGCCATACTAGACTTTGAGCCGGAAGGCGCGAAAAATTTATCTTTTGGCGCCAAACTCAGTCGATTCTCGATTCTCGAATCGAGCATGGAGTCAAGTTTACAGACCCCTTTTTTTCCACCTCGATGTTCGTGCCTTGTCGTGGTGAGGTGGCTTGAGTGCCTCAATCAATGACCAATTGCAATAAAATTCCTATAAAGAATTCAGCTTCAGTTGGTGGGCTGTATTTTCTGCAAGGTAGAGGCCAGACTAACACGGACTTTGTCATTGTAGTTTTTGTTATGATTATTATAATTATCATTATTATTAATGATTTTGTTATTGTTATCATTATCATTATCTTTATGATTGTGATTGAATCATTTTCAAAATGAAATAGGCTGCTCAATGAGGATGGCATGCTGAGGCAAGTAGATTTTCATTTAATTACCCCCCCTCCCCCCAAATAGAGATTAAAGTGTTTCTGATAGTTTTTCTCTTCAATGGATTGTTAGAATGCAGAAGATTTTCTAAGACACATTGTACAGAGGGCTTGTCTTAAGTAGTTGTTTTCTGATTCAAAACCACCTGCCTGCTTCTGTTTCTCTTGGGTAGTTAGTCCATGGACTGTTGTTATCTGATGGCAGAACTAACAGGTGGATCTGTTTTTCTTGGGTAGTCAGTCCATTATGGGCTGTTGTTATCTAATGGCGGAACCACCAATCTGTTCTGTTTCTCTTGGGTAGTCAGTCTATGGACTGTTGTTATCTGATGGCAGAACCAGTCCCTATTTTTTTAAGCTCTATGCTGTCAGTCTTTTATGGACAGTTATTTTTATCTGATGGCAGTTTTAGCTTGCTCTTTTTGTTTTGAAAAATGTGTTGCTTATGCTGTTTTTCACGTATCATCTGTTATTAGTCATAAGCACTTTGGTCAATCAATTCTATCATTGTCCTAATTATTATTATTTTTAATTCAGCTGCTACTCTTCTCTCTTTGACACAGGGCCCACTACAGACAGCACTAGCTTAATGAAGTCCCAAAACCTTTCACAACGGGCCAACTCAAGAATTGCAGTCCTGAACAGTTTTTGGGGTTTTCCTGTCTTTTCTTGAGATTATTTTGCCCCAGTTTCAATTACTTGGATACTCATTCAGCTAGACTAACAATAACACCATTTTGTTCGTAGATAAACATTGAAATAATCATAGAAGTAATATAAATGATAATAATAATGATTTGTTATTGTTATTATTGTTATCTTTACGATTGTGATCATCATTTTCAAAATGAAATAGGTTGCTTAATGAGGATGGCATGCTGAGGCAAGTAGATGTTCATTTAATTTCTCCCCCTTCCCCCCAAATAGAAATTCAAGTGTTTCTGATAGTTTTTCTCTTCAATGGATTGTTAGAATGCAGAGGATTTTCTAAGACACATTGTACTGAGGGCTTGTCTTAAATAGTTGTTTTCTGATTCAAAACTACCTGCCTGCTTCTGTTTCTCTTGGGTAGTTAGTCCATGGACTGTTGTTATTTGATGGCAGAACTAACTGGTGGATCTGTTTTTCTTGGGTAGTCAGTCCATTATGGGCTGTTGTTATCTGATGGCAGAACCACCAATCTGTTCTGTTTCTCCTGGGTAGTCAGTCTATGGACTGTTGTGATCTGATGGCAGAACCAGTCTCTATCTTTTCAGCTCTATGCTGTCAGTTCTTTAGGGGCAGTTATTTTTATCTGATGGCAGTTTTAGCTTGCTCTTTTTGTTTTGAAAAAATGTGTTGCTTAATATGCTGTTTGTCTTGTATCATCTGTTATTAGTCATAGGGTGACTTTGGTCAATCATTGCTATCACTGACCTTATTATTATTATTATTATTGATTCAGCTGCTACTCTTCTCTCTTTGGCACAGGGCCCACTACAGACAGCACTAGCTTCATGAAGTCCCAAAACCTTTCACAATGGGTCAACTCAAGAATTGCAGTCCTGAACAGTTTTTGGGGTTTTCCTGTCTTTTCTTGAGATTATTTTGCCCCAGTTTCAATCCCCAGCTAGACTAACAATAATGCCATTTTGTTCATAGATAAATGCTGAAATAATCATAAAAATAATATAAATGATAATGATAATGATTAGATTACTGGAAATAATCATTGGAATTATAACCATCAGGATAATGAACATTATTTCTATAACTATTGTAAATATTTTTATTATTGTTATTATTATTATTGTTGTTATTATTATTGTTATCATTATTATTGTTGTCAATGTTATTATTATTTTCATAATGAATTATAAGAGATGCTTGGGAAAAAATGATCTAGTTCCCTCCAACTCATTATTCTTTCAGTTAAGTGAATTAAGACTTTTGTGAACAGTTACTGCTTTATTCTGTCATTCCTGATGACCATAGAAATGGCGAAAGTCCACAGATATTATCCCTCTAAGAGTTTCTCCAGGTGTTTTTTTTCCTCTGAATTTGGTTACAACAGAATGAAGGCCATCAGAGTATAGTGCACCTAGCTAGACATGAATTGCATTAAAATTACAGGGTCATTTTGCTGTATTCAGGGTTTAATCTTAGCCTTCTACAGACAAGTTTGTTCCTCTAAATGCAAAACACATTTTATCGTTTTTTAAAACAAACTTAGAAAAACTGCCAAGAAACAGCTACTAAATTTATGGAAACATGACGAACAAGTCAATAGACTGTGTACTACACATCATTGAAATCAAAGTATCACTTTAGGAACATAAAATCGCAAGGTCAGTTTCCCATTTCTTGTGCCTGAGAAAAGATCAGGCCACCAGATTACTTCAAATTCTCTGGTCGCTCGTCCCTCTCAATTTCCAACAACCAGTTTAGTTTACTGGGTGAGAATCGTGCTTAATTTCTTGCCCCAAAATTGCTCTTTCCTTGGTCGCCTGCAAAGCTTGTTGAGAGTTTAACAACTACTACCTGCAGCAACCTCCATATTCCCCCGATGGCTTTTCTTTAACTCTAATGGTACAGAACTTTGATGACTCAGACTAGAAATAACATCATTCCCTCTACCATCCCTGTAATAAGAAACTTTGGATTTTTCTCTCCATACAGGGGGCCGCAAATGCATTTTTTCCCTCGCACTGCTTATAAAAGCATTCGGCATGCCTGCTAACAAAGCTTGGATGTATGTTTCAGGAACTTAGTATCTTTCAACTCGACACCATTTGCCTGAAACCAAAATAATAATTACAAAAGTCAAGTGATTATTTACTTCTAGAGTGAAATGTACTAAATGATTTGCCCTTTCAAACATAAACCTGAGTTATCAAGTTTTGTCAATCACAAAATTACACACCGGGTTATTAGTATTCCTTGGAGACCTTCCTATATTATCATAAATATCTAAGACAAGCAGGTCTTTTAGCTGGGTAATCTATGTTAAAAATTACGCTGTACAGCACTTAAATATATTCCTCACTCGTTATTTTTCTCACACTGCAACTTCGCGTAGTACGCAATTATTACTACGCAGTCATATCTGGTGTCCAATTGGGAGAAGAGTTTGTTATTATTTTTATTTTAGAGGTGAATTGCGATTTTTTTTATGTCCCCTATTAAGTCGAAGAAAAGCTCGAACAAATACTGAAAGTAACGAGTAATTAAGTCACTATGAACAACTCGTGCAAAGTGACAGCACTATCGAGCCAAACTGAGAACTGTTCTTTAATGATTTTTAACATGAACCACCAATTCTTACTATTTTTAATTTCTGGGTTTTAATAGACTTTGACATGTTCTTGAGAATATATTAAATCGGTTAGCGCTAGCGCTGTTGTTCCCTTCTAAATTATTTTGGTGGAAGCGCCTCACAAGACGCCGGTTTAACTAAAACCATGTTGGGCGACGTTGCATTTTGACTGCACAACCCGCAATTAAATTTAATTTTAACAGCTATTCGAGTGTGTGAAGAACGGAAAAGAGCAAAATTACATACCATCGGCTTTTGGGTGCAGGGATGAATTAAAACTTTCTACAATTCCACTTATCCATTGCTTGTAAATGACAGACCTTGTCCTTACTCTTGCGGGAGGCCGTACGATCTGTTGTCCATTGTAGAACTTGGCAAACGTAGCGCACTCTGCCTCGAGCGCAACAATGTGATCTTTCGATTCTCAATCTCAGTAGCGCAGTTGTGTTGAACATGGACGAATAATACATCGCAGCGTGTCTTGTAGATAGCTAGAGATGCCATGTTTAGGATAAGCGCTGAATATGGACGAGCGTTAAAGCCGCTACTGAAAAAGCACAATCGACCGCTTTTCTTTGTAAGGAGATCTTTCACACAGAAGAACTTCGATTTCGCTCACCTAAGTAGCGAAGTATGCTACGAGCGGCGACGATGATCAAACACCTGGAAGATCACCGTGGTGTCCCTCTACTCTTTGGTATCATAACCAAGAGCAAACCCTTTCGACTTGTCACTAAGTTTTACGGTTTATAAAACAAAGGCCCCGCTCCACACAAAACCTTAAAGAAAGAAATACTGGAAAAGCTTACTTGGCTTGGAATTATAAAAATTTCCTTTCTTAAAAATCGAAGATTTTCATGGTTTCCGTAACTTCGTATTTTTCCAAATTTGCTCATTTGCATGTTATGCTGTTTTGCATTTTCTTCAACGTATAATTTAGTTCAGCGTCGGTCATTTATCATCCCTAGAAGAAAATATTTTGATCTCTACGTTTAACTGTAAAATGCTTTGGCTTACATTGTGCGCCTAAAAGGAGCGTTAAAGTAAACATGAGTTGATTCCACGCGAGGGTTTTTACCTGGAAAAATGCCTGCACACGAGTGCCACCGACATTACCGCGTGTCCCTTTCTGGAAAACATTCATGTTATGACAAGAAAGGTCAGCCTAAGGGTTTTGGGTTACCCAAACTATGCAATTTTGACGCCGAAAAGTGCCAAAAAGTAATTACAGAAACTTCATCCGCAACACCTTGAACGTGCTGTGGACGCGAACTCAGATCTTCTCTTACAGTTAATAATTGCCAGGCGGAACTCAGATCCGGCTTAGCCTAATTTGCATAAATTTTTTAGGTGGGCAAAGCTCGTCATGTGAGGTTCGAAAATTTAGAGATAGTGTAAGTGGTAATGGAGTTTGGGAGATAGTTTCCTCTTGAAACCGAAACATCCATACTAGAGACATACTTTGCTTTTTTCTGCTCAGAAGTGCACGTAAACAAGAGATAAAGTTCGCTGTGAAAATCACTTCAGTTCTATCTGTTTTGTACCCAGCATGAGGTTAAGCTTCGGTTGTAACCCCACTTTGACGAAACTGGGACAGCTTTGTAAAGAACTTAGAAGGGCAAAGAATCCTTCCTCTAACAGTTTTTAGAGTGGTGAATGAATAGGCTTCAAACCATAGGCATGCCACAAAAGCGAGAGTTATTTTAAGGTATTGCCACTGGTGTCTGAATAATTGTTAGCAAAAATAAACTGCATTGGTGCCACGCTTCCTGAGGTGTCTTTCATAGCCGTTCTTTAGTATCGTCACGCAACGTGCTCTCTTCCATCGTTGCGTGACTGACCAAACAAAGACCCTGACTATGCTTACTGCCGTTCCTTCTTTAGCGATAGAATCAGAATTATTCAGTTACAGCTGGTCGTCTCAAAAATATTTTTCCTCATAACTTTGCTGTGGAAGGCAAACCGAAACGCTGTTTTATCACCATTAGCCTCTAGCGGAAGAAATTTTGCAGTCTCCGTTCTTCGAACAAGATAAAATATATTGAACGTGGAGAAAAGTGCGTACTTCAAGGCTTTCGGGTGGGCTGTTTATATGGTACTATTCACCGTACGTTTGGATTACGTGATAAAGTGCAGTTCGTTTACAAGAATTTGACACGTGATGGGGTGAAGTCCAAGGTAGCTTAAAGCGAATTTCATTGGTAAAAAAATGTCTAAGCACGTGAGAGGTGCGTGCAAAATTGATTAACAGTAGCGTTTACTTCCATGTGAAATTTTTCGGTGGAGTAGGATTATGCCGTAAAATTTCGGTTGTTTACTGGAAAATGGGCACTCGTCCGAGAATAATCAAAAGTGACAAGTAAACTCGTAATTGAATGGCGGAAATTCCGAACGCGTTTAAAAACAGGATGCAATTCATGAAGGACTTTAAAAAGCCAAGGAACGGATATTAAACATGGCAGTCAGTGGTTTACCAATGCGGTTTTGTATTACTTTTGAACAAGTAACCAAGCAGAGCATTCGGGCAATGCTTTCATGTTTTCAGCGTAAGGATTATTTTTATTTATTTTAGCATCTGCGCATGTAAGTATTTACTGTCAGTGAAACCTCATTGTTCTTTGAATCGTTATCGGTTTAATGTTCCCTTCATATGTTTTCCCGACAAAACAAAAAGTACAACAGATCTTCGTTTACGTAATTATGGTGTTATGTTTTCACTCCATCTTATAAACATTTCTATTATATTTTCATTATATTCAGCCCACTCATGCATCCCCTGGTTGCCTATCTTTATGGTCACCTGTGATGCATATAAATTTAACCACCAAATGCCCTTTTTGATACGTGGAAGGAAAAACACTTAGAAGATTAAAAAAAAAAGCATATTTCAAGTCTCAATTCAGTGGCAAATACATCGTTTATCTACAAAAACAAGTTTTGACTTGAATTTCTCAGGACGTCTCAGTGTATGATTTAGTGAATGATAAAGACAAAGAAAGCATTTCATGCGTGAAAGATGTGTCACAACTTGCTTGTTTGCGATGGCTTCAGTATTTCCGCATAGAGTCCCATATTTCACTCTACAGTCCTTGTTGAAAGAAGACAATCACGAAAACAAAAGATTGCTTTTGAGAATTTACTTTATTAAATTATTACATAAAGAAGTTGTTTATGTATAGATATTAGAAATTTAAGGCTACCACAACTCTGCCTCCAACACTACGATTTTCGTGATCAAACTTAATTACTTTCAAAATGCAAATATTCTCTCAGTTACACCACACTGAACATAAAAAATGTCGCTGTAAAAATTAACGAAAGCGATAACCTACCTGAGCTCTCTTTGTCAAAGTTTTCTGTTCATCTTACTACCTTGAGAAGTCATGCAGTCGTGGAAAGCAAACCACAACACTATTTTATCTCCGATAACCTTGAACCGAAAATGTTTTGCGTTCTTCTAGCCTGCGTAGTATGGTCCGTCTGCGCGACGGCTCCCTTGGGGTTGTTTTGATATCCTGCATGGATACACGGGTCTGTTTATCCATTTCTGAGTGGCTAGTTTCTTACGCGCCATGTGATTGGTCATATTCTTACGAAACATATCACGCAAAGCTAAAAAGTTTAACTTTTAGCAATGCGTGATATGTCTCGCAAGAAAAAATTAGAAAATTAAAAAAATTTAAAATTAAAATTTGTTCGCGTCTATTTTGTATGTTCTCTTGTGCAAAGCTTTTGCGTTCCATTTCAAAAGATCGAAAAGGTTATGTCCGATTTGTTCGTTTATTGTTATTTATGCTGTCGCGTCATTGAAAAGAGTATCAAAAGAGTGTTTCACTCAAAAGGGATGGAAACAATTCGACGTAAACGCCGAGATGTAAAGTTTGGAAATGTCTTTGCGATTGATCGAAAAAAAGAACGTCTATTTATTTCCTTTTGTTACAACGTACCATAGACAGTCAAATATAAATAAAAAAATATATATATTGATGGAGCATTGGAGTGTGATACATTATCTGCTTTTGCCGAAAACAAACCTCCGATCATTCCTTACAAGAAAAAAGGAAAGTCCCTTAAAGAAACGCTTGTGAGTACAAGCATGTAGTTGAAGGTGATCATGCAACGCGACCACAAAAGCCACATAGGGAGTCTGTGCCAGTCTGTCTTTACCTTTATTCTCATGGCTTTCGAACAGAGCGTCCGCAGCGATTGGAAGGCACTTGTAACTTAATCATTAAAAATGGAGTAATTTAGACTATTTCAAGTACTTTTTCCCCGGCCGCGATGCATTCCGGGTGCACTGAGTCCCCGCGCTCGAAATTTACCCTGCGATCGAAAAAGGACCTAAGATATGAAGAAGGAAAGTTTATCTCAATCTTTTCAAAGTCAAAATAAAGAAATGTTTTTGAACGACATCTTCTACAGAAAGAAACCTCTCAGAAATGTCACAGCACTGTATCATCTCATAATTTTCGGTTGTTTCTTTTTAATTTATAATTTTTCTCAGTTTTTCTCAATTTCATTGTAGTTCTCTTTCGTGTAACAGTTCATTTCTTTTTTAGAGCAAACCGATATTTGGATGTCTCATTAAAAACGCATGAAACAACGAAATGATTCTCTCTGGCAAACTGCAATCCAAGAAATTGCAGAAAGACGAACCCCGAAAATATCCAGGTTACGACGAAGTTCGAACTTGGCCTCCCTGATACTTCATGGCAGCAGCTCCTGATGGACACTACTACCAACTGAGCTAAGGTACCACACGTTGGGGCTGTAAGAACTTACTTGACCGAGCTCCGTCGTAGCGCAATCAATCTCAGGGTCTTTTCCTGCATTTTTCGGAAATGCCCTTCACCTGTGAAAAATATTTAGGCTCATTTTCTGTTAAAAAGTTAACATATTTATTTTTGTTTCAATTTCAATTTTCTATAACAAAGTTGAACGTTGAACATTATAGATTGAGAACGCTGTTTTCAATCCTTCTCAAGGTATCAGTTACACATTTTTTAAAAAAGCGTTTCTTTGTCACATCAATCTTTTTTCTTTTTTTTCATGAAATAAAAATTATCAACGTTGCTTTCATTTTGAGAATGGTACAGCTCCCGTGAGGTTTTTTCTCGTGCAAATTATATGACAACCTAAAAAAATTTCAAACTTTGAACCAAGGACTGAGGAGTACCGACCCAACACGACCGTTTGGACGAGACATAAACACACACAGACAAGACGGCAAGCAATTTGGATGTCAATGTTTGCTGCAGTGTTACCTTATCATAAGAGTCGCAAACTGGACAGTGCAATTTGAAGCAATTTATGTTGTTTATAAATGACGTATGATTGTTGATTTTAATTTACTCATCTTATCTTTGTTTGAGTTTTATTTCCTATTGTGTCAACACGCGACGGGAAGTAAAACGAATTTATTTTACTCCTAGCGCCATTTCGTATTTGCATACATTTCAGAAGCTTTTGCTCGGAATCAAGCTGACCAAAAGGTGACTTCTACTTGTTTTGTCTCCAATATTGAAAAAAACCAACGGTTTTTCCAACCTTCCTTGGATGATAAGGTATACAGACTATACATGAAAACTTTGAATATAACCAGTTATTCTAAGTTAATTGCT
>NC_142519.1:55461612-55494112 GCF_964205215.1 Stylophora pistillata
CATTTTTGGTACAATCGTACAAAGCAACTCAGGTGTCTCGTTAACACAGACCTCGAAAACGCAGAACGCAGACCGCAGACCGCTGACGGCACAGCTCGAAAAACGTGTATACAGTGTGTAATTACAAGATTTATCTCTCTTCCCTTTGTTATCAGACGAGATCTCGAAATGCGTCGCGAAACTGAAACTAATTTCATTGACAGTGAGATAACAGATAAAAATAGACGTAAGGTAGGGTAAATTGAATAAACAAAATAAAATAACTAGAAGAAAGAACAGTTAAATTAATGAATGACAGGGTTGTATAAAATTTATGTATTATTATATTTAATATTTTAAATGGTTATTTTTATTATTAAGTATTAACCACACCCACGACTTTTACCCACACCCACACCCACACCCACGACCCACGACCATTAGTCAAACTCGTGGAGTACAGATTTGAAGTAATTAATGCTGTCACTAATGAACCAACGGGCACAATCTTGTCAGTTATTAGCTTGATAATCTCCACAGACAAAAGTTATTGGACCGAAAGATCTCCTTTTTCATCCTGGTGAGCCGCCGGGCTACCTCAGGAGGAAATTAAAGAGACCTTTGACTTCCTCTCGTGTAAACCACCCGGAGATTGCGTTATATTCATCTTTCAGGTGTGAACTTGGTCTTAAATTTATAAATCAAAGTCCTTTCTTGGGTTTTTCGTACTCGGTTGAGCTCATGATTGTACAGAAGTAAGAGTAAATGGCTATCTTCTGATGAGAATGAAAAAATGAAGATCGCTCCCTCTTAAGCGAACTGAAAATATCACGAGAAAATTAGCAAAAAGCTTATTGAAGTCCAATGAAAAATATTATTAATAATTTTACCGTTCACGGCAAAAGAGAATTTTTTCAAAAGGAATTAGAACAGAGCTAGCAGAGCCGCGCAATCAAATTCATTATACGTAAGCGTGCTCAAAATCTCGATAGTGCACGCTGATATCGTGAACAAATCGCTTCGTCAGAAATTTTTATTTTTCCAGGGAGAGGCCATTGTTAGCGCAGGGAAAAATAATATATTTCGCGACAATAATGGATACAAACAGTGACTCGGCACACCAGTCCCAAAACGAAGACAATTTTCCGACCTTTTCCCTCGGGCTATAATTCTTAAATTAGGCAGAGAAAGAGAAAAACAACGGAAAAGGAGACTCTGCATCAGCGCCGATGCACTATCCGAGGGTGAAATGCAACAAATCTTGACAGAAAGACACTCTGGTAAAACCAAACAAATGACAAACTGGTCTGTTTCAACATTCAAAGGTAAGCTTAAATTTTTCTGTTTTAAAATTGTCTCGAGCTTTCAACAGAAAATATGAAATAAAGCCAATTCCTATTTTGCTTAATTTTTTGCCTATCGCGAACAATCACTTCTGATATTGTTGTCTGTTTTTCGCGTCGGAGTTGATGCACAATTCCACCGGCTATGTTATAAAACAATTGGTTCGTGCTTTTAGCTGTGCACTATCGAGTTGGGGAGCACGTGGGAACTTTGGAGAGCACAAAAGAAGCAAGAGTTGCCCTGGGCTATTGCCTCGGGCAACTCTTACGCTTCTTTCGTGCTCTCCAAACTTCCCACGTGCTCCATAACTCGATAGTGCACGCTTAAGCATGAACCAATTGTTAATCAACAGCTGACTCTGGAAAGCTGGTTCACTAACTTTGAACAGCTCCCCTGAACAGGTATCAACTACTACCGGCTCCATACAAACGACTCATTCAAGACATTAACATTACAAACGAACCGATATGGACGACCAAACTTTACCGACGGATCGAAACAGACCAATCACGACCGACTTACGCCATTTGAGTCTTACAGCCAATCACATCACGGCAAAACTGACCAATAATTTTACACGAACTGGACAAAGAACATTCTACTGACAACAACTATTCACATGACTCTCATGATGACTTCTGCACAGGTTGTCGAAACGTCAGTCACTACCACCGACAACAGTCCTTCTGAGGACTACACTCAGTCGGACGATCACACTACACTTTCACATGTTACCCCCGGGTCCATAACATTTACTGCTTTATCAACTCAGTTGATAATGTCAAATATTGGCCACCGTAAATAGTTTCAAAGCTGACTTTTCGAGCCATAACCCTTCGTCAGAGCGAATGGCGAAGGGCTAACACACGAAACGTCAGCTTTGAAATCTTCGACGGTGGCCAATTTACAGTTATCAACTCAGTTGATAAAACCAAAGTTACCTTGCTACTAGCACCGACGCAGCACCGCAGTCTCTTCAGAAACTTACCCCTTTATTCAACCCCAAGTTAACCTGTGAGATAGTCAGATAATCACTGTGTGCGACCGAAAATGAACAAGTTCAAATCAAACGATCGTATGGTGCAGTACATTAAGAAACCAAAGGATGATTTAAATTGCATAATTCGCTTGGTTTAATCTAAAGATTCTGTTCTTTGTTTATACTATTGACCATTTACGGCCCTAACATCATCACGTATATTCTCCAAATTGTTCGTTATTGCTGGCGAGCTCTAGCGAGGCAGCAGTCGATTGCGTTTTTTATATCTGGGGTGCCTGTGATGATATCACGTAAAATGCACGCGTGGAAATATTGATCGATTTCGAGCAATGCCCGTTGAGGTAAATACTTCGACCTTTGAGTTACATTTGCCCGTTGAGGCGAAAGAAAAGCTTGCAATCATAGATTCAAAATGTCGAGCTGTTAATGCTTCTACAGGTTCACTAAAGCCATGGATGTGCAACTACTGTTATTTAGCAA
Organism: Stylophora pistillata; assembly: GCF_964205215.1. NCBI lineage: Eukaryota > Metazoa > Cnidaria > Anthozoa > Scleractinia > Pocilloporidae > Stylophora > Stylophora pistillata. The sequence goes on from NC_142519.1 coordinate 55,464,416, forward strand.
TTCTACCATTTTCCACCAAGTCCACCGAGGAACTGATTTCTTCGTTTTCGGAATCAGCGCTACTGGACATAGAATACTCCAGTGAGAGTGATTCGCAATCATTACAATCACCGATAGAGTGGTTTTCTACGACCACAAACGGCTACTATAAGAGCAACTTGAAAATCCGTCATCTTAATGTAAATAGCATCTTAGGCAAAGCAGACGAAGTTGTTAATCTACTCGATGTACGTGCTTTTGATATCTTCTTTATCTCTGAGAGCAAGATTGATGGGACTACCTCTTCTTCTTTAATTGCCCACCCCCAATATCGTATTATTCGACGGGACAGAAAAAGAGGAGGAGGTGGACTACTCGTTTATATCAGATCGAACTTAATGGCCCACCGTCTGATTAATTTCGAGGCGGAAGGAGTTGAATCAATTTGTTTAGACGTAGAGGGATATGCAAATAATTGGTTCCTGATATGTGCTTGTTACCGCTCTCCTGGGAAATGTAAAATCACGGATTTTATTCCAGACTGTGCGTCAACAGCTGAGAGAATGTACGTCAAACGCAAAGAAATCATGTTTATCAGAGACTTTAATATGAATATGCTTATTTTATTTTGTTTTATTTTATTTAGCTTCGCCAACCGGCAGGGACACCGCAACAGCTTGCGCCGATTACTGCGGGCCCAATAAATCCACCCATCCCACCCCAGGGGAGGACATCCATCACGCAGTAATCTCGTGTGTGGGAAATTAACGTCTCCTACCCCAACCCTGCAGGAGACGGGACCTCCATTTATTCGTCCCTATCCGAGAAGACTAGAATATCTAACCATTTCTTGATGTTATAGAAAGCCAGCAAATTCTTCCCAATTATTTTAAGACCCTGAGCGTTGGTCCGGTCGGGGCTCGAACCCCCGATCTCCCACACAATAGTCCAGCGCTCTACCCATTGAGCTAACCAGGAGGCGCTTGAATCCTCTGATAACTTAAACGGCCCCAAGAAAGATCTAACGAGTTTCATAGAACAATTTTGCCTAACTAACGTTATTCACGAGGCTACGAGGACAACTAATTGTTCAAGCACATTGCTTGACATTGTTCTAACATCACACCCTGAGAGACTAGCAACAAGCGGAAATTTGCAATTTGGGACTAGTGATCGCGATTTGATTTTCGATGTTAAGAAACAAAAGTTGCCAAGACCTAATAGATTTTAGATCTATAAAGAATTTGGATCAAAATTGCATTTCTCTCTGATTTAAGAAACATTCCATGGAACAGCTCTTACCTCTTTGAAAACATCGACGATATATGGTCTCATTGGTCTGGCCTGTTCAAATAAGTCCTCGACGAACATGCACCTGTGAAACGAATACAGCTTTGCAACAACAAATTGCCGTGGATCAGCGCCGACACTCAAAAGCAGATTCGAACACGAAATCGACTCTACAAGAAGTTTCGTCGTGTACCAACAGATTTAAATTGGTCTAAATACAGGAAACAAAGAAACTCAATCACAGCAATGAAGAGAAGGGCAATAAAGGATTTCTGTGCTGATATGGCCTCAACAACATCAAATACTGGTCTATTCTGGAAAAAGATGAAACCGCTCCTCTCAAATAACAAATCGAATATCGATGGCTCTGCTGACATCCGCCTTTTGGACAATGGGCAACTAATAACTAATCCGAGCGCTGTCCTAAATGATTTCTTTGCGAGTCCGAGAATACAGGAATCAGTCTTGAATCTCACAAAGGAGGTTTTTAGTGGCCATTCCAGTATTGCAGTAATAAAGAACAAGTCGTACCTACTTGACTTTACTTTTACGGAAATTAAAGCAGAAGTCATAATAGACAATTTACTTAAGTTAAATGTCAAGAAAGCTACTGGCCACAATGGCCTTCCTCCTAAGATTCTGAAACTATCTGCTGCAGCTCTGGCTACACCTCTGACAAATCTGTTTAACTATTGCATTCGCACAAGTACTCTTCCAAGTCATTGGAAAATGAGTAATGTCACCCCTATCCACAAAAACAATGAAGTAACCAACAAGAACAATTATCGACCAGTCAGTATACTTCCTGCAATCTCCAAACTATTTGAAAATGTAATGTTTGATCAGCTCTATGCCTCTTTCGCACCTACACTTTCATCTAACATATCAGGCTTCCTCAAGGGACACTCATGCGCTACGGCGCTAATCAAACTGACGGATGATTGGAGAAACGCCCTTGACGAAAAGAATGAGATGGGTGTGATTGCCATCGACTTGTCCAAGGCTTTTGGCAGCATATGCTATAATTTACTGCTTGCAAAAGTAAAGGCTTATGGCGTTCAGGAACCGGTTCTTCAACTCTTAAGATCATATCTGCATGGCTGCAAGCAAAGGGTAATATGCAACAACAAGTGCTCTAGCTGGTCACCGGTACGATGTGGCGTTCCACAGGGAAGTCTCCTTAGTCCCTTACTATTTAACATCTTTATGAACGACATAAACGAAACCGTCACCGTTTCTTCCCTCCGCCTCTATGTAGACGATACAACTCAATATACGGCCAATCATAGCCAAATTGTTCTTCAACACATATTAAACCAAGACATGGGAAGACTATCTTCCTGGTTTGTCTCTAACTATCTACAGGTCAACGAGGACAAGACCCAAGCGATGATCCTTGGAAACTCATCCTATCGATATGACCTGGAGTTTACCGGCACTCCTGTCGATATTAAAGACCACCTAAAGATCCTTGGAATATGTTTAGATAACAAATTATCTTTTAAGGAACATATAAATATCATGTTAAAGAAAGTATATTCTGAGATAGGCGCACTTCGCCTCCTTAAGCGCTTAGTACCGGCAAATACCATATTACTTCTTTACAAGAGTTCTGTATTATCACATTTTGAATACTGCAACTCTTTATTTATGAGTATATGTAAAACACTCAACAAAAAAATGGAAGATGCCAACTATTATGGTCTACGAACTATAACGAGTTTGGGAAAAAGTACGGATTATGAATCAATCCTTAGGATGGTAAGCATGAATACTTTAGAACATAAACGTATTGAACAATTTTTGATAATATTTTTTAATGTTTTAGGGAGAATGGTCCAGACTATATAGCCGATTTATTTAAACCCCGAGTTACACCATATAATCTTAGAAGTAGTGGTCTAAACGTAGTACAAACTTCATATAATAGCAGATTCCTTCATGGCTCATACGCGTATTTGATCTCACGTACTTGGAACCAGTTACCGTCTGCTGTAAAAAATGCATCTAAGGCATCATCCTTCTGGAGACTTTTAACTAAGTTAAATTTTATCGGCTGTCAATGCAGTGGTTACCTTTGATTGGTTTTTTTCTTTTTTTTTTTGTAGATATACATTATTTCTAATTTAATCGGTGCTATTACAATTTTAGTTTTCTTTTATATTGTCAAACACTTTTATCTTGAGCCTCTGGCTCGGGGGATTGGGCGACCACTCTCTGTGTATTTTTTGACATTAAATAAGTTATCCTTATCCTTATCCTTATCCTGGATCGCTCGTTGACGCTAAACATTCAACTGCAAACTCAAATGACTGTATGGGCTTTGAGACAAATTTTGCGTCGATTTCATCCGTGGAGAGCAATCCATTCGACCATCGAGTCCATTTATTTTTCAAGCTCTGACTGAAAAGAAAACTTCTCAAGCACAATGACGTTGAACATTCCTGAAAATGTGTTGGTCTTGCCGAAAAGCGGTTCGCGAGTTTTGAAGGATAAAACCTTGACTGTGATATGTACAGCATAAAATATGGACAGAGCACCGACAAAGGTTGATCAATGCGAATGACACCCTTTATCCTTGCCTTTCCTTTTGTTCGGCATTGATGAATACTTTCAGAACTTACAAGCAGGTGAATCAAGTGGCTCATTCTATACTTTTGACCCTCATGCTAGAAACGGTGATGGTATGTCAAATTCTAATGGCAAAGCAACTGTATTAAAATGTGGAGATCTGGGTGAACTTGGAACATTCTTTTGTTCTTTAGCTAATAAACTGACCTGTGCGTGTTTTGAAATTATCCCTCTGACGCCAGCACCCGCTTTCACATTAAAACAACTAGCATATTTCCTAGAGTACTGATGAGGAGAGTTTTGTTAAAAATCAAGAGCTTTTTAAGTTTGCGATTATTTTCTTTATTCTCACGAGCCTATTGTTTGATTCACCAGAGATACCTTCGTAAGAAATGAGATTCTACCCGCTCTCAGGTGTCAAAAAGTTAAACTATAACATAACCAAAGTAAAGCGCGCGCTCTGATTGGTCAGTTTAGCGTCCCCCATTTTCCCATGGGTGTACCCTGCTGACGTGGGCAAATGCAAAGACTATTTTTCCGCGCGCGCTTGTTTTTTCTGGTCACGTGAGATTTGTTAAATAAAAGGGAACTCTTTAGCTACAATGTATCAATGTTATGTTATAAAACACATGGTAAACACCACAGCGTACACTATTGAGTTATGGATGCACTAGGGAAGTTGACTAAGCACTCAAGAAGCTAGAGTCGCTCGAGGCTATCGCCTCGAGCGACTCTTACGCTTCTTTCGTGCTTAGCAACCTCCCGTGTGCATCCATAACTCGAAAGCGTACGCTGTGGCGTTTACCATTTGTTAAATACCGAGTGCTTAATGACTTCGCTGGCTGTACTTATCTTTCAGTCGTCCAGTCTTAATAAAAATCGCATGGTAAAAGCAAACAAACAAACATAAACAATGCAGACGAGTTTGTCCCATGTTTGGAGAGGTGAAACTACTTTACGAACTTGAATAATCTTAGCCGTTGCACCTTCATAGTTGTGAATATGTAAAGCAAACTTTGGTCGTAGAGGAAACGAAGATCATGACTCTTTCGTTGAGTATCGACAAAATTCTTAAAAACCTACAGCTTCCCTGTATTAAATAAGATTAATTTTACGCTCTCATCGAGTAAACCGCCACGACCAAACTTTGCAGTTCACTTTATCTTGTTTGTACACTTCAAAGGTTTGTTTTACCGCAACAGTGCTCATGTCGTAGAGCAATAAGAGTCATTTTCAATTCCACTGGCGGGCTGGACCGTCATTTTAACTTGTGAAACGCTTGACGTAAACTGACCAATTTCGGCTTTCGTGAACTCGTGTGTGTTTTGCTCTGGGTGCAAAACAATAACAAAGAGTTTAGGAGCGAAAATACACAGCAGAAGTCCATATGCAGTGACCAGGGCTGTGGCACATGCAACTATGGTAGTGTAATATCCCTCCAAGGACGAATCCACTGGATAAAATGAGATCCAGGATATTAGTAAAACGTTCATGGCGAAGCCGATGTACCTGGCTTCGTTGAAATTCTCGGGAAGATGCTTCGCTTTGAAGGCATAAATGGAGGCTAATACAGAGAGGAAAATGAAATACGAGAACATGACGGCTCTAAAGACCATTCCGACCTTTGTGCGGAATGGCAGACAAGTATGGAAGACGTGTGTTTGTGGTCGCACCTCCTGGTGTTCGTGTGGGGGATCTATCACCAGCCACAAGACGGTGAGGATAACTTCGACCATGTTGAGTAGGGAGACGACAAGGAATTGACGTCTGCGGTCCACGACGTAGCGCTTGAACCAGTCTGGGATAACTTTCTCTTGGAATGCTTGCACCAGACGGTTTGTCTTGAGGAACAAGACTGATACACACGCGGTGTTGACGAAGTATCTCCATGGATACACGATGCAACAAAGAACCGTACTGGGTTGTGCGAGATGAAGCAAAGTCAACACGAAACACAAAGCGATGGCGAACAACAAGAAGAAGCTCAGTTCTCGATTGGAAGCCTTCACCAATGGGGTATTGCGGTTCTTCAGGAAAATAGTGAAAGTCACGCACGTCCCAAATAGGCCAATCGTTGTTAGAAACGTGAATATCACCGCTGAAGTGTCGCTCCATTTAATGTTAATAACCGGTAAGGGAAGACATGCCGTACTTTCTTCGTTTGACATGTGTTCCTCTGGACATTGGGAGCAGTTTTGGGAGCTATACTCCGTGCTGATGCTACCGACTGGACATTTTATGCACTCCCAACAGCAAGATATAGTCGCAGTTTGCTTAGTTCCTGGAGGACAGCTTCGGCTGCATACAGACACCGGTTTCTCGGTGTCTTCCGGGTCACTCCACTTGATGAGTGTGCTGTTTATTGTGAGTTTATTACGTTTCCTTCCGATCCATGTTCCCACTTCAACAGTTGCGTAGCGATAGCCTCGTTTCTGAAGGTTCACGATGTCGTACGAAGAAGAGAAAGGATCGCCGGTTTTGGTGAACTGTATCCGTCCCGTGATTCCATCAAATGAAACATTCCTGAGATACACAACGATGTCTTCAGGTTTGATTATAGAGTGTGTGCTTGGACATTTTCCATTCTCTAACAGCCCACTTGCCTCTTTACACTTGTACATTGAATCTATGGCATGGGCTAGTGCGTACACAGCGTCGGTTACATAAGGAAAATAGGCAGTGTGTATTTGAGAAAAGGCCCGCTGATCTAACTTTGCATCACCTCTACACTCGTCTGTTGAACCAGTTTTCCACGAACAGTTAAGGTGGTTTGTCCAAAACTCTTCCCACCATGGGTTAGCACTAGATCTGGTATCATTTACTGTTATTCCTCTGAGATGCTTCTCTAGTGGCTCATCTGCAAAAAAATATGGCTGTATTGCCAAAGCTCCCTTGAGGATGGCAGAGTTTTCTTCCAGGACCTCTTCTGAAACTGCTATGGACTCGCTAATGAGGAACGTTCGACCTTCCAATCCTTGTGCGGTCGCTTCTGCTAAAAACCGTTTGGCCGCCTCGTAGTTGCTCCATAAGACGACCACTTTGATGTTTTCGGCCGCTTTGAGCTTCCTCACGATCGTTTTTATTTTCCCTTTGTCGCTGGAATACGTAAAGTACTCGGAAAACGCGACGCAAAACGTCCTGCGGTCGTACGCTTCTCTCTCTAAAGCGCGTAACCCATATCGACCGTACGAATTGTCGATAGCGACGGCTGCGATGTACGTCCACCCGTAATGTTCTATAATATCCACCATGGCTTTTGCCTGCTCTCCGTCAGGGGGTATGGTGCGAAAGAATGTGCTAAAGTAAGGAGAACTAAGTTCCTCGCTGGTCGACAACGGACTCATTGTTGGTATACCAACCACTTGAAGAAGACTCGAAATCAGAGTGCTACTGCTGGAATCCTCGGCGCCAATAACTGCTGATATGGGATCCGTTAGATTATCTAAGCCTATTTCAGGCAACTCATTCAAGTAATTGCTTTTAACGAAGTCATATGCTGTGCTCATGGCCAAAACGGGTGTATCACAATAGTCTCGAATGTCAAATCCTAGTGTGACGTTGGGGAGTAGGTTGGTGTCGTTGTTGATACGGTCGATTGCAAACGTGATCGCCTCGATGAAACCGAGTCCACGCGGATAAAATTCGCCGCATTTATCCTCTGAGTTTTTCACATGAAGTGGTAAGATGACTCCCAATGTTACATTACCGGGTCGATGGAATCGCCTTGGGTAACAAGAACCTGGTTCAAACTGTAGTGCCGCCCACAACAAGATGAGATGAAGTGGGACCATTTGTTTGCACATAGAGAAATCGTTCCCAAACAAATCAGTGATCTTGAAGGGCCTTTGATGAAATTTCTTTCCCATGATAACTGGAGACCTATGTAATAAAAAAAACACGACGATGACGTTCAAAGGTCATTACAATCTCAAGTTACATACAATTATTTTTGCATTAGGTTTTTTTTTTAAGGAGAGAGCTGGACTTGTTTTTCTAGATGTTCTGATGTCCCAAAAGAAAGGATTGCTGTGCGTTTAAAGATGTTTTCAGCTTTTGCACCTCTTAAGAATGGCAGTCCCTTCAAAGAGTTTCACTGAATGCCTTGGGTCCTGGTTAAAAAAAAAAATTCCAAAATTGACGATCGAGGACTTCAGCTTTCACAAATAGAGTCCAATAATTCAAGTTTGCCATAGCGGGGGTGCTTCACTTTCTTGAATAAACAGAAGAAAAGAAAACTATCATAGCTAATTAGCCGATATTTGATTGCAAATGTTGACATTTTTTTTCGCGTGGCCTAGATCGTTTGACGGCGTAATAAAAGTGGCCAAACCTTTGCCATACCACCCAAAGGGAATATGATTACAGCCCGTTTGTGGAACGCCTCGTTAGCTAATGATTTCATCTCGGTTTGTTGCTCACACCCAGATAACAATTCATGGTAAATTGTCATTTCAATATCAAAACAGAAGGGAACAGACCGCTTGGATTTTGGTTTAATCAGTTTATTAAGATAGTGAAGGATCGTTTTTAATACGCATGTGCTTCCTGAAATAACCAGGTTCATGTCGCCTGTCACCAGAGGGAATTTAAAGCTGATCCAACCAACTTTATTCCTCGTTGAGTGCAAAGCAAACGTTCTGATCGTCTTATTATGCAAATGACGCGCTGAGTAAGTCTTTATCTTCTTTAGAGTTTATTTTATCCCGAATTTCGGAGACTCGAAGTGTTTGGTGGAAGATCCCCTCCGTTACATTGGCGATACGATTACTTGGATCTTATCATGACTAGTTGCACCTAGAATAACAATTTTCCAATAATTTCTTTATGTAATTTGCGTTTTTCTGGAATATTTTGTCCATAAGTCAACTTTGTGGAAGACAAAAATTTCATGTGCCATGTATGCACGTCGGCGGTTAAATTCGTCGATGTTTATTCAAAATGTTTCTTTGTTTTATGAAATTTTTTCGCGTGGCCTAGATCATTTGACGGCGTAATAAAACCGGCCAAACCTTTGCCATGCCACCCAAAGGAAATTTGATTAAAGCCCGTTTATGGAACGCCTAGTCAGATAATAACATCATCTCGGTTTGTTGCTTACACCCAGATAACACTTTATGGTAAATTATCATTTTACTATCAAAAGAGAAGGGAACAGACCCATGTGCTTCCTGAAATTACGGGGTTGATGTCGCTTGTCACAAGTGGGAATTTAAAGCTGATCCAACCACCTTTATTCCTCGCTGAGTGCAAATCAAACGTCCTGATCGTATTGTTATGCAAATGATGCGCTTAACAAGTCTTCATCTTCTTCAGTGTTTATTTTTGTGCTGAATTGCGGAGATTCGAAGTGTTTGGTGGAGGATCCCTTCCTTCCCATTGGCGATACGATTAACTGGACCCTATCATGACTAACTGCATCCAGAATAACAATTTTCCTATAATTGCTTTATCTCATTTGCGTTTTTCTGGAATATTCTGTCCATGAGTTTACTCTGTAGAAGACAAAATTTCCTGAGGCACGTTTGCCCGTCAGCGGCGAAATTCGTAGATGTTTATCAGATATTGTTTTTTTTGTTTAATGAGATTTGCACTTTCCTCCATCATTCTCTCAATCACTCTCGATTCGCTAAATTTTTAACTATGGAAAACTTCCCGCAAGCGACGACGATCTTAATACGACAATAACTAGAGCCAAGAAACGAACGCAATCGAACGATGAGAGAGAAGCGGAATCGAAAGCATCCCTTAAATTGACTCTTGCTCTTGTTGAACAGCATGCAAGAATAGTTAATCTGTAGTTTTAATGTTTCTATGTTTCGTCCCCTTCGATTAAAATGAGGATGCGAAACTTGAAATTTTTTCCTGAACTGAACCAGGTCTTGAATTTTACTGTTGAATTTTTCTTTCAATATTATTTGAAGACTCAAGCTCTGAAGTGTTACACTCTAAATTGTTGTTTGAAAGCGACTACTATGAAATGTAACTTGACCCTTTAGCGAGTGTGCAGCAGTAATTGATTCTGGGTGTGTGCATGACACCGTAGTCACATGGTAACTTTCGGTAGTGTTCGATTTGTTACGCAATCAACCGAAACTTTAGCTCTCGGCTAGGCTTATGATTGACAGCAGATCATCCCAAAAGGTTTCTAATTTTGGGAAATCATTTCGAACTGTGTTGGTTTCGTGTTCTTCGACAACAAGTTCCGTTACTGACTGCAGACTGAAATAAAACAATAAACTGTCGTCTATAGTTCACGTAAATGAAATAAAAACCTAGCAGAGATGATTTTCTTCTTTTGAACTTACGGGGGGTCTACCTTGCTAACCTCATCGACTGAGTCCTCTAACAGGTTTTGATAAACACACACGTAACATGATCTACCCTTCATAGGAACGTGACACTAGCCTCGCTACAGTTTTGAATCGGTGGTTACTTTCCGCGCCGTGGCCCATCCGGGAATTTAGCCAGGTATCGTTTCACGAAGCTTATTTGTTCTCGCCAAAATTCTTACCCTGAATCCATTATGCTTTGAAGAAGGTTCTCGAAAGATGCGCCATGTCATTAAAATTCACTGCACGTTCTGCGATGTTTTTCTTGTTGTTGTTGTTGTTTACGAACTGACTTTATGGCCAAGGTGATTTTAAATATACAATGCCTACCCTAATAAAAAACAGATTACCTGGAAGCAAAGTATCAACGGTGAGACTTTTTTTAAGCCTTAAAAATCACAGTGTTCAAAAGTAGCAATGAAAGAGAAGGAAAAATCCAGTACAGAATCTCTTTAGGAGAAATATGAGAAATGCTTGAAAAAAAAAACTGTTTAAGATGCAGTTATTGCGTTTCAAACCGAAAAGTGGAATTTACTCGCCTATGCTGAACGTTCCAGAGGGACCGGCTTCGTAAGGTCTTACCTCAACTTCAGTTCCACGTGATGTTTCCTCTGCTACCTCTTGGTGTGTAAGTGACTCCACTTTCAGGTTAAAAAAAAATTAAACCTGTTTTTGATCAATGATCTTCTATGTTCCTCTTCGATGTCGGTTTTGAATTTTGTTACTGTTAGTTAATATCAAATATTCTTTCTTTCCTGAAGGTTCTTTGGTTATCGCAGTCAAGTTCTTTGGTTGTCACATTCAAGCTGGGATCTACACGGAGCTAGAAAAAAATAGAATGAACGGAAATGTTTGAACGATCTATATTTGTTTCAACAAGATGCCACATTAAAGTGTCGTTAACCTCGTAACTCCTTATTCTACGTAAGTGTTACATAACGGAAAGATGTTTTGCTGAGGAACTTGTTTCGACTCGTGACTTTGTGGAGCGTAATTGAAAAAGCCCCGCTTTCATAATTAGATCAAAACGTTTACTTTAACAAAAGAAAGGTATCAAAGTTAAGGGTCGAAAGTTCGAACTCTCGTAATTAATGAGAAATAAACAAGATCTCGTGGGTTTTGATTGTAGAGAACTTGATTCAATTTCAGTGGAGAAGATTTCGCTCATCCAAAGGTGAAATTTATGTTAACATAAAATATGTATTGCTCTTGTAGTTGTCCATTCAAGCCGATAACATTTCTGTAAAAGCTGGGTTCATTTGCACTTCGTAGAGAAGTTATCACCCGAGTGATGTGCAGTTATATGCACATTGTTAAACACAATACGTCTTGAACTCCTCAATTTTCTATTGAATTCTTTGTTTCCCTTCGGTCACCTGGGATGTATTTTCCGGTGAATTTCTTCAGCCTTGAAAAGGCATCGAAGCGATAACGGTACTTTAATCCTTGTGCCTGCAGGGGACGAAGAAATCATTCTCCTCCCTTACGGTATCTGAATTTTCTTCGGTTAAAATATGTTAATTGACGTTTTCTTCCGTAATCTAAATATTTGGACAGAGTGCATTAAAAATCTGCCATGTTACAATATAGTTGTACTTTATTATTACGCAGTTTATTGAACTTCAGCATGCCAGGAAAAGAAAGTTTCATAGGGCGCACAGCGTAATCTATGAAACTACACATCGTTGCACTTATAAAAAATATAAAAACTTGTTTGCTAACATGGAAAATTATTTAAGATACAACTAATACTACCATCGGTAATTTACAATCTATTATTAATATACATGACAACTAAGTCACGTTCTGTGAATAAGATTATTGTAAAAAACTTATAAACTAAATTCTCTACATAAGTCGATTAATCTTCTAATATACGGAGCTCAATATTTAAATTTCCTTCAATGTTTAAAGCTGTCCTTCAAATTAATATTCATACGTAGGAATAAACTTCATGCTTATATAACGTTCTTATAATGTTCAACCTTTCAAAAGTTCCTTTTGTAGTTTTACTGTTCATATTATGATCTAAAAGTCCTCGCAATGTTCAACGTACTCAACACTACGGACTTCTGCATGTTTCGAAGTACATCTTCTGTCTTTTTTCCCAACAACTTCCGTAATCCCTCTTCCATAGTCATTGACCCAAGCACGTCCATGATAATATTGTGCTGCTGGAATGTATATCCAGGGTACCGTTCTTGTAACTCCCATCGTAGTGGACCATACTGACTTCTCTTCATCTTTCTTTCCTCTGTTCTCAATCCAGAGGAGGGTATTATTACCATTATTATTATTATTATTATTATTATTATTATTACTATCATTTCTCTTACCTCACCTACCTTCCGTTTTAATGCAGCTGGTATAATTATAACAAATTATCAATACAAACAAACTATTCGATTTTCTTGCATCCAGTAAAAACGTGAAAGAATAGATTTCTCGCCGCAACTGCATTTTACTCCTTTGATGCTATTTGTTGTAGTTTCAACCGATATAGTTAATTTTGTTAGCGCTAAATTTGCGGTCAGATATTAAAATGATAATCAAAATTAGGAATGTCGCGCTAGTTTAACTTTGCTTCTCCATTTATATGATTTTAAATTGGTGACTTTGATGCTGTGTAAGGGACCGCGCATGCGTTTAAGTGATTTCGAAGAGATGAACTTTAACCTGGAAGATTTTAAAAGCGTAATATCGCTTATTATGGAAACGGAAATAAATGGAATTATCTTGTACAGGGTAATTAATTTTGATTAAAACTGCTCGTATGAAAGCTTTCCGTCAGAAAACCTGTATGTGATTTAGTTTTCGAAAAGAATGATGGACTTTTCAAATAATTTTAAGTTCTCAATTGTCATTATCAGCCAGAATCAATAGCTTACCTTTCGAGAAGAAAGACGTCGTGTTTTTTTTTCCTTTCCTTATCCTAAACCTTGCTAAACATCCTGAAACATCTGGCCCTGAGCTTAACCCGCAACGAACTCTTGTACTCCAAAGATCTCATTTCAAATTTTCCTTACTGTTTTCCATAAATTCATGATATGAGTTTGAGTAATTTAGTATTGGATCAGCTAATAATCCCCTAATTGATATTTTGATTCATTTTCATCATTTGTCTGCTTGATATTGTCTTGATATTGTAAGGAAAAATTCTATCTTGGTCACTAATGGTAGTTTAAGGGATCGATGACCAGTACTATTTCGTGTTATAGTCGATGTAAAGACATTTTTGTGGCTTCTGTCTCCTTCAGGGAGCGATGTGTGATTACGTGGGTGATTGAGTGTAACGATAGAATTCCGATCTTGACCCGATTTCGACCCGATGTTTCCCGATGCTCCTTATCGTTTTTTTTCGGAGTTTCATGGTAGTTCGAAATTCGCATTCGATTTAACAAATGGTAAACACCACAGCGTACACTATTGAGTTATGGATGCACGCGGGAGGTTGCTAAGCACGAAAGAAGCGTAAGAGTCGCTCGAGGCGATAGCCGAGAGCGACTCTAGCTTCTTGAGTGCTTAGCAAACCTCCCAAGTGCATCCATAACTCAATAGTGTACGCTGTGGTGTTTACCATTTGTTTTATAACATAACATTGATACATTGTAGCCAAAGAGTTCCCTTTTATTTAACAAATCTTACGTGACCAGAAAAAAACAAGCGCGCGCGGAAAAATAGTCTTTGCATTTGCTCACGTCAGCAGCGTACACCCATGTGCAAATGGGGGACGCTAAATTGACCAATCAGAGCGCGCGCTTTACTTTGGTTATGTTATAAACACAGTTGAGTTCTTTCCTTTTGTGATTTCTTTGCTTATAGCCACCAGCACAGTACGTTTTCAGTTCTTGCCATGAAACTAAGGAAGGCCGCAGAAGACGATAAGCACCTCACAATCATTTCAGGATTGCGCGCGAATTTAAAAACGAAAGTTTTTCTTGCAGGAATATCTCAGTAGGTTAGATCGGCACATCATGAAACTTCAAGGAATATTTTTTTTCTTTAAAGAGAGAGCCTATTATCGTTTAAATCAGCGAATTATTAAGATCCGAAGATATAATATTTTCAGTTCTAGCCGTGACAGGTCATGACACTACAAAGACTTACCGTGACACGATGGAGAACACTAGAAAGCGATAAACATCTCACAATCAATTCAGAATTGTGCTCGTGTTAAAACAGAAGTTTTCCCTGGAGAAATATCTTAATAGGTGTGATAGGTGCATCATAAAACTTATAGGAAATTTTTTTCCTTTGAAGAGAGAGCATTCCGCCTCCCGGTTAGCTCAATGGATAGAGCGCTGGACTGTTGTGCGGGAGGTCGAGGGTTCGAGCTCCGGCCGGACCAACACTCAAGGTCTTAAAATAATTGAGAAGAATATGCTACCTTTCTATAACATCAAGAAATGGTTAGATATTCTAGTCTCCTCGGATAGGGACGAATAAATGGAGGTCCCGTCTCCTGCAGGGTTAGGGGTAGGAGAGGTTAATTTCCCACGCACGAGATTACTGTGTGATGGATGTCCTCCCACTGGGATGGGATGGGTGGGTTTGTTGGAGCTTAAACCTCGTAGGGGACCCATGTCCTATTGTTTCTGCTCCATTACTTGGTACAAATCATTAAATAAATAATAAATAATAATAAATAAATAAATTTTACCGTTTAAATCAGTAAATTATGTATATCCAACAACATAATCTTTCGGTTCTTGCTTTACATGACACTATCAAAGACGATTAACATCTCAAAATAATTTTACAGTGGCATTCACCGGCGCATGATTGTCGCACTAGAGTTTTTCTGTTTGTTTGTTTAAATGAAAAATCTTTCAACAAGTAGCGTAAGTTTAGTACGACCCCCAGTTTGAAAAAAATTGCCAAGTTTTTGCAAATCGCCAAATTTTCGCCAATCTTCAAACAACCCAGTATCCTGCCTCGGAGGCCTCCAAATTTTGGCAAAACATACAGTCATGCTTTTTTTTGTTTGTTCTTTTTGTTTTTTTAGCTGTCACGATATGCAAGATCTATCTGGATAAAATTTCATCGGGAAAAAAATTTTTGTCCGCTCGTCTAGTTTGGTGTGCGATAGCAGGATTTTCCTCGTCCACGAATCTGAGCGCCGCTTTTAGTCAAATGTCCATGAATCGTTCCCCGGGTCCGGTTATACCGACAGCAATTTAGAGAACGCATGGCTTGAAAGAGAAATTCTCCTTCCGCTGCAAGTATTGAAGCCAGCACAAGGGCGCAAGCGTCAACCAAAACGCGAAAGATCAGCCGGAAAAAGGGATCCGTTTTGCCGTATTTCTTTTAAGAATGAGATGGGTTTGTGATTGGTATATGAATCGATCAGTGAACTTTTGGTTAGAGGATTTAGTTTGATGCGATTGCCGCCAAAATTTGGAAACTGTGAAGATTTTGCTAAATTTCGGTTTGCCAAAAATTGGACTGAAATATTTGAATTCGCTCCGGCCCTTTTCCCCGCAGAAATATCTCAATAGACGTGATCTGCACAACGTGTTAGCTTTGAATAAAATTTTTTCGTTGAAAGGAGAGCGGTTTACTGTTTGAATCAGCGACTTTTGCCGAAAAGGGCCGCTAATTTAAGAGAGCGAAGCGAACAAGCTGCAAAATACGATACCTTCAGTTATTTAACAGAGTGATGGAGTGGGGAAACGGAACGGCGGAATGGCGGAATATCTTAAGACGCAGAATGACGGAATATTCTAATACAAAAGTCTCAAAAAATGAAATTGCAATAAAATGAAAAAACTGTTTCCAATTAACAGGCAAAATTAAAGGAAGCATAGGTAATCATTGTTGGAGCCTAGAGAACCAGGGGAACCATGAGGCTTTCGAGCTAATCCCTTTGATATATCATTATGTAAATATTCATTATCATCATTGTAAATATTATTATTTGTTACCATTTCAATTATTGGTTGAATGTCAATTAGACAATATATTCTTGAATCATCTTTCTTTTGTGGAACAGCCTACTTATAAATACGTGGGATGCAGCAGGTTTTCTGTTTTACACGTGAAACAAATATCCTGGAACATTACCTCATTAAAACAACTTCTAGTTCTTTTCAGTGCTAAATAGGTTGAGCTATACCAAAATCCACATGCAGTCTTTGACTGTCTATTTCTTATTTGTTGAGAAGAGTTCTCCGAAAGTTGTTGACTCTCACTTGTAACTCAACATGCGCAACTTCTACTTTTCACCGCGGGCTTAACAAAACTGAAAAGAGATATCTCCCAGCAGAACAAGGATGCTGTAATTCCGAGAATAAGCGCCAGTTGAGTGGGCCAAAATTTTAAGTAGGCTTCCTCCCGAATAAACGCCATCATTCTTTCTTTCAGTTTTGACAGGCCAGTTGATAAAGTTCAGTCGCCGATATCAATATTGCAATAGTAGATTTGAACATTTTTCACCTTGCTTTCTTGAAGTATGCGAACAAATTATCACTTTGTGATCAGCTTAATTGTTGTATTTATGCTAAGATATTGAATGACAAAAAAAAAAACCATCAAATCTGACACCAATTTGGAAAAAATACATCCACTTGTAAGATGCAACCGTCACAATGACTTGTCGACAACAGTTACTCGTTGGCAGATAAGAGTATCCTTTAAACCCTTAAAGAGTAAGCATCTATTTTCTTTTTTAACGTCAGTATCACCCCACTGGATCAAACATTAAGTCATGAAAATAAACAAAATTATCGCCAACTCTAGAAGCTCTTGATCGTTAGACAAATTGTTCTTGAAAGATTAGTAAGTGCCTTAAAAAAGTTTACAGAAAAGTATCAAGAACTTGAAGAAATTCGTGGCGTCTGGAGCTTTCCCATCCAAAGATGTATTGGCTTTAAAATGCTCCTTCAAAAAAGTTTTTCATTTCCAACTTGACGAATCGTTTCAAGATGAAGGGCTTGTTGTTCTAAAAGGTCATTACAGATAATCTTCCGGTCTTTTTTAGCACTTCTTTTTGTTCTTGTTTAACAGAAAATCATCGCTCTAAAACAAAAGCATCCCAAAAACCCTTAGAAAAAACTTTTACATCAGATTTTCCTGCTTCAATCGCCATCCCTAGGCCTGCTTCGAAATGAAAGAATGAGATATTCACGTTCCAATGAAAGAAGAAATTTATTTGCAAAACTAGAAATCTCTAACGCAAGGCCCAGATTAACGTGGGTGTCGCTAATAACGTGCACTATCTACATAGGGTATTTAACATGAATAAAGGCTGATAGTTTCTAAAGAAACCGTTTGGGGCTGCGTCGGTGGGGGTAACGAAATAATTTGAATATATCAACAAAGTTGAAATGGTAAATTGGCCGCCGTTACGATTATAAAAGCTGACATTTCGAGCGTTAGCCCTTCGTCGGAGCGAATAGAGGAATTGTGGGTTGTGTGTGCTTTTAAAGGCAGAAAATGGAGTTACGTTAGACTAGGTGACCGATTCCGAGAACACCTTCGCGACGTGGAGAGGAATGACAAGGACACATCGAAACCAGTCGCTACACATTTTAATTTACCTAATCATTCTGAGCAACATATGGCAATCTGCGGTCTTTCCTTACACTTTGGTAGCACGGAAAGCCGTAAAACTCTTGAACAAAAGCTCATCTTTCAAACCGGCAGTCTAAATCCCACAGGTATCAACGAACGTTTTTTATTCCACTAATTTATTTGTGTTTTTCTCGTTGCCATGTTCCCTCCAATAACGTATCTGGTTGAATATATCAATAAAGTTGAAATGGTTTACCATTTCAACTTTATTGATATATTCAAATTATTTAACATGAATATCGTGACTTTGGTCCTTTTTGTTTGTGTGCCCTTGGGGTTATTTTACTTTGGTCTATTTTGTACATAGCTGTAGCTCCCCTCGGGTCTTTCGTCATTTAGTTGAATAGTAATAATCCTTATTCCCCTTTATAACCTAATACACATCATCTGATTGGTCGATTCAGTTTTCAAGCTGATGCTTTATACATCCACCCATACCTGCTTTAAAAACAAGATACAGTTCATGAAGGACTTAAAAAAACAAAGAAACAGTTGTCGAACATGGCAGTATATGGTTTAACAATGTTTTGTATTACTTTTGAACAGGTAATCAGGCAGAACATTCGGATAATGTTTTCGTGTTTTCAGCGTAAGGATTTCTTTTTACTTATTTTAGCATCTGCACATGTAAGTATATACTGTCAGTGAAACCTCATTGTTTTTTGAATCGGTATCGGTTTAATATTCCCTTCAGATGTTTCTCCGAGAAAACGAAAAGTACAATAAAACTTCGTTTGTGTAATTATGTTTTTTTTTTCACTCTATATTATAAGCATTTCTATTATATTTTCATTATATTCAGCTTACTCATGCATCCCCTGGTTGTCTATTTTTACAGTCGCCAGTGGCGCATGTAAATTTAACCATCAAAAGCTCTTTTTGATATGTTGAAGAAAAGAACTTAGACGATTCAAATAAAAAAAAGCACTATTCAAGTCTCAATTCGGTGGCAAATACATTGTTTAGCTACAAAAGCAAGTTTCTACTTGAGTTTCTCAGAAATAGAATGACGTGTCAGTGTATGATTTAGCGAATAATTATAATGACAAAGAAAGCATTTCATGCGTGAAAGATGTGTCACAACTTGCTTGTTTGCGGTGGCCACAGTATTTCCGCCTAGAGCCCCATACTTCACTCCGCAAACAGTTCTTGTTTAAAGAACACACTCACGAAAACAAAAAATGCCTTAAAGCATTTATTTTATTAAATTACTATATTGTTTATGCGTAGATATCAGACGTTTAAGGCTGCCACAACTCGCGATCAAACTTAATTACTTTCAAAATGCAATATACTCTCAGTCACGCCACAACATATAAAATGTCGATGTTAATATTAACGAAAGCAATAACATACCTGAGCTCTCTTTGTCAAAGTTTTCTGTTCACCCTACTGCTTCTTGGAAAGCAAACCAGAACTCTATTTCATCTCCAATAACCTTGAACCGAATATATATTGCGTTCTTTTAGCCTGCGTTGTGTGGTCCTCTGCGCGACGGCTCCCTAGGGGTTGTTTTGATATCCTGCATGGATACGCGGGTCTGTTTGTCCATTTCTGATTGGCTAGTTTCTTACGCGCCATGTGATTGGTCAAATTTTTGCGAAACATATCACGCAATGCTAAAAAGTTTCACTTTTAGCATTGCGTGACATGTCTCGCATGAGAAAATTAAAAATTAAAAATTAAAATTTGTTGGCGTCTATTTTGTATGTTCTATTGTGTAAAGCTTTTGCGTTCCATTTCAAAAGATCGAAAAGGTTATGTCCGATTTATTTTTACATTGTTATTTATGTTTTAACGTCATTGAAAAGAATATCGAAAGAGGGTTTCTGTCCAAGGGATGGAAACTGGAAAACAGGCCGGCTGAAAATGCTGCATTTTTCGGGTGTCCATCCTAAGCCTGGACATTGTTCATTCATTTTAATCTGAACCTCCCTTATTGGTGTAGTGCGAAGTCGATTTCAGGATTTTTTGAGTAAACAGTTGAAGGCAAAAATTTATCTTTAATACTTAACACTCTAGGTACAATGGAGGGATCCAAGCAAGTAGCCATAAGGTTCTTCTATTTAAAATAATTCTCGCTGATCTCCCTAGAACATTAAGCTATTACTATTAAGATTTTTACTTCCGAGTGGAAGATTTCATTTTTTATTCTTCAAGAAACACCGACTAAGTTAACAGTATGTTTGCAAAGGTGCATTCTTCCCACAACTGTCCCACTGATCTCCTTATACAGCAGTAGTAAGGTGTTAAAATCGTCTATGTTTACTAGAGCCAGTAGCCTTATTTATATCGAGACTAACAAATGAAGTTAAAAAGCTGAATTAGATTTTATGAAGCTAGAATAGAAGCTTTTTATCGAGAGACACCATTAAAGTTTAGCATCAAAATGCCTCATTCCAGCAATCGCTGGGTGTTGCCTCACGCTGCTTGCTCCGCCATTTATCGAACCTGAAAGTTGAAGAAAGGTTGCTAAAATATCTGAAATCCCCAATTTGGCCCCACCGGCATCCAAGCTGAAATTCCACGTACAATTGTATGGGGAACACTTGTTTATGGAAATTTATTTCAATTTAGTAATAGTAAAAGAGTAAAGATTACAAGTCTAAAAATAATTACTTTATTTAGTGAAGTAATGGACAAGTCATTTTTTAACCCCTGGAAGGCGTGAGGATTTTGGGGGGATCACGTGGTTTTCAGGAGGGACGAGAGGGGAATCATGAATCACCAACAGAGTATAACTGGGGAGGGGGGCGGGGGGCTATAGAAAATTGATTATCACTTAACTTAACTGCCAAAGAGGGTTGGGGTGGAGGCTCATAATCGGGCTCATAAGAATATTGCAGAGCCTTATGGAGGATCAGGTAAATCCTACCGTAACATAACTGAATCCTTCGAACCTCCTCCCTCCCCCCCCCCCTCCATCCCTTCATGGAAAATAATGACCGCTCCTTAGCTAATTAGAAAAGTTTGAAGGCAAGTCCGAAAGTGGTAAAAGATGGTGGCCGGAGGCAGGTAGGGAGAGGGAGGGGGACGGAGAGGGACGGAGGGGGAGGGGGGAGGGAGGGAGGGGGACGGAGGGGGAGGGGGGAGGGAGGAGGGGGAGGAAGAAGGGGAGGGAGGGAGGAGGAGGGAGGGAGGGGGAGGAAGGGATTAGGAGGGAGGAAGGGGGAGGGAGGGAGGAGGGAGGGAGGGGGAGAAGGAGGGAGGGGGAAGGAGGGAGGAGAAGAGGGGGAATGAGGGAAAAGGAATGGAAGAAGAAAGGATGGTCAGAAAAAAATCTGAAAAAAAAATGAAGGAAAAGAAAGGCTGAACGAAAATGCTGCCCATTGAAGACTTATTTTAGCCCTTCACCGCTAGATGTGATATTCTACCGGGGACGCACATTCAAGGAACTAAATGCGTATGGTACCAAACGACTTAACACCTGCAGTTGACAACGTATTCCTTGTTGATACGGTGGATGGCCGGCAGTTGTTCTTCCTCTTTCCTAATCGCGTGCGCGTTCTTCTAATGGATCTAAGGAAACTCTCCTTCACCTATTGTCAGACAAATAAAAAACTATGTCGAACAAACACGGAATTAAGCAGTTGTGTTGTAAATGAGGTAAATTTTGTTTACAATTCTGAGAGCGATGAGTTCGGCATGCAAGCTATTGAGTCAGAGGGTCGCTACAACGAACATGATACGATATTCGGCATTAAATACATGTTAAAAGTTGAAAATACCTGGTCGTCCAAAAAGGTATGAAAGATGCAAAACACCAAACCCTATAAGAATCAAAAGAGACACGGGTGAGGAAAACATGATCAATAGAAGCAACTGTAGAGCGCAAAGAACCGCTGAGTACCTGGGTCGAGTTGAGAATGATGAATAAATACGCCAGGAATTCACTCCATTGGATAAAAAAACCCAGCAGCCACGTGACACCCAACAGAGGCAGTAGAGTTGCAATGCTCCTCAGTCCTTTTCTGTGAGATGAAAGGAAACTTTAAGGACCAATCATTTTTATCGCCTGGGGGAGGGCCGGGGAACGGAGGATTCTGGGGGATGATATAGTTTTCGGGGGGGAACGGAGGGGGAGTCAGTCGTCACCAACAAGTTATAAAGGAGGGAATATAGAAATTGAAGGCCCTACTAGCATTTTACAGCCTTTAGAAAACTAAAGGTTCGTCCATCACAAGCCCTTAGCCGAAAGTTTAAGGAGTTAAGAAGATCTGTCAAACAGTTACTAAGAACTGAATACGAACGATATCTGCAGCATCTGTCTAGTCAACTTAAGATAAACCCGAAACAATTTTGGAGTTACCACTCAATTAAGTCAAAATCAAAACGGCTTCCAGATGTAAACACTTACAACAGAAGATCTGAGACAAGACCTCAAGAGCAAGCTCACTTATTTAGATAGATAGACGTTTATTAAAAATA
Source organism: Stylophora pistillata (assembly GCF_964205215.1). NCBI lineage: Eukaryota > Metazoa > Cnidaria > Anthozoa > Scleractinia > Pocilloporidae > Stylophora > Stylophora pistillata. Next base: position 55,486,585 of record NC_142519.1, read on the forward strand.
TCTTAATAGCAGCTGCAAGCTGAATTGCAAAGGTGTACAAATTATGTAATAGAACTATACAATAAAATCAAACCTAAAGGGAACTAATTTACATATACACTTATAATAAATGTTAGTTAAAATGTCTTGCGCTTGCTGGAATGAAAGTATCGCTGAACCGATTTGTTTTAAAGGAAACTCTAAATGGTCTGCGTCGTCGTAATTCCAAAGTTGATCTCGGTTATCGAAAGGCAGTAAGTGGAATAAACAATCCAAAGGATTGGAGACGATGTTGTTAAAGAATTTTAAGCAAAGGTCTTCTCTCCGATCCCTTAGGGTTTTCACCCCTGCCATCTGAAGCACTTCTCTATGATGATTATCATAACCGTATATAATTTTCAAGGCTCTCTTTTGGACACGCTCTAAACTTAAGCTCAAATAATTGGGGAAACTATAATAGTAGACCTGACATCCATAAAGTAAGACAGATTGAATACAAGCAACATAAAAATTTGCTAATTCTGGTGATGGTACCTTAGCTCGCTTCAACTGGATTAAAAAGTAAAGGCGCTTAGCGGCCTTTATAATCGTCTCAGTAACGTCATTGTTTCACTTGAAGTTGTCTTGAAAATACACACCCAGTAATTTCACGACACTAACGGTACTAACCTTAGAGCTATTAATTTCTATGAGATCATAGGAAGTGGGGGAGCGCACCAAGGAAACTCTTAGCTCATTACATTTTTTCGGATGGAGTTGAAACGAGCTGAGTGTTGACCAGGTAGCTACTTCGTTTATCATAGATTGAGCATTGCTAGGACCACCCTTGCTTATGATTTCATACCCTGTCCTGTCATCTACAAATTTTATACAATCACTGGCTGATAGTACTTTCAAATCGTTTATCATGACCAAGAATAGCCACGGTTCCAATTTTGTTCCCTGCGGTACTCCTGCTCGGACCGATCCCTACTCTGAGAGACAATCATGTGCAAGTTTGACCCTTTGTTTCCTATCTTTAAGAAAGGCTATTATCCAATTAATGATGTAAGGGTTGATGTTGTAGGTCGAGAGTTTCGATAGCAAGAGGCTGTGATCTATCAGATCGAAGGCTTCTCTATAGTCCAACGCAAAGATCCGCACGGTGTTCCCCGTTCCGTCTGTTGCTTGCGCCCAATTGTGCATCAGATTTATCAATCACTTTCACTCAGTTTTTTGTGAAAAGAGTACTGGGATACCAGCCCTAATACAAACTAACTTACAAGATGCAAGTACTGATGTCATTACCAACCATGTGGCTTGTGACACTAAAGAAATTGGAAAACTTCTCAAAGGTCTTAATGCTAATAAGTCTTGTGGGATTGACAATATACCTGCTCGTTTACTCAAAGAGACTGCTGATACATCTGCAGTTCCTCTGAGTATGCTTTTCAAATATCATTCAAACAGTGCTGTCTACCTAAATTATGGAAATCAGCTAATATCACACCTATTCATAAACATGGTGATCGTGAGCCTGTGGAAAATTATAGAGGCATTTCGCTCCTATCCATCATCGGGAAATGCCAGGAAAGAATTGTGTATAATGCTATTTACAATCAAGTTATCAGTTTTGTGCACGATTCCCATCACGTATTCCTCACTGGTCGTAGCTACACTACACAACTACTCTTGGTACATCATGATTGGTTCAAAGTTTTGGAAAAGAGTGGCCAAGTCGATGTAGTATTTATAGACTTTTCAAAGGCCTTTGACCTTGTCTATCATGATATTCTTTTAGCCAAGCTTTACAAATATGGAGTCCACGGGGACTTGCTCAATTGGTGTAGGCAGTATTTGACAGAACGTCAGCAGCGTGTAGTAGTTAAGAGAGAGGCTTCCGATTGGTTAACCGTAACCTCTGGTATACCACAGGGTTCTTTGTTGGGACCATTATTCTTCATAATATACATCAATGATTTACTAGGGGTAATTAGTAAGAACAGCTCAATTGCATCATATGCTGATGATAGCAAAATGTATTGGGTTATTAATACTCAAGAAGATCTGTCCTCTTTTCAAAAGTGACATAGATAAAATATCAGATTGGTGCAAGATGAACAAGATGACAATTATTACTAAGAAATGTAATATCATGCGAATAACCAGGAAAAAGGCACCCTTAGTTGGGGAGTATAACATTGAGGGTCAACCTTTGGAATGTGTTAATGTTTATAAAGATTTAGGATTGTTCACTGCTAGTGGTCTCTCATGGAACCAGCATAAAGATAGAATAGCTGCTAAGGCCAATAGGGTTTTAGGGTTGGTAAAAAGGACTTGTAGGGACTTAAATGATATTGACACCATAAGAACACTTTTTTGTAGTCTTGAGAGACCCTTATTGGAATATTTATGTGAAACTTGGAACCCATTTACTAAACGTAACATTGACAAATTGGAGGCTGTTCAGCGAAGAGCTACCAGATGGATCACTAGGTCTGACAATGATTACGGTACTAGACTATCTAAATTGAAATTGTTGCTATTATCTGATAGGAGGTTCATTAGGGATGTTACGTTTTTGTTCAATGTAATTAATGGCCATTATGACATAGACATTTCCAATAAGCTCATATCTTTTAAGGACAGAAGCATGGCCTATAATTTGAGGAAAAATGACACAAAGGACCTTGTCCCAAATTCTAATAGAACTAACGGTCTTAAATATAATTTTTTTAACCGTATCGTTGGTGAATGGAATAGCTTACCTAATCACATTAGAGAATCAGATAGTATTGAAACTTTTAAGAATAATCTTTTAAGTTTTATTAAGGATAAGGATAATTAGGACATCTATTTTTATACTTCTATATAGTTTCGCTATACTTTAATCAGAGGGGGCATCCCTTGTATGGTGCGTCGGCGCTTTTGGTTGTCCCCTGTCTCCACAATTTATCCTTTTATGGTTTTTTATAGCCTTAATTGTAATTTATATTATTTGTTGCGTATTCTAGTGGAGTGAATCTGTAATAAATAAATAAATAATCACTTGTATGCTATAACACTGCTGAGGGTAAATAAGGGTTTTTTTTTTCAAATTTAAACTGCCTTCCGGTTAGCTCAATGGATAGAGCGCTGGACTGTTGTGCGGGAGGTCGAGGGTTCGAGCCCCGGCCGGATCAACACTCGAGGCCTTAAAATGATTGAGAAGAATATACCGCCCTTTCTATAACATCAAGAAATGGTTAGATACTCTAGTCTTCTCGGATAGGGACGAATGAATGGAGGTCCCGTCTCCTGCAGGGTTAAGGGTAGGAGACGTTAATTTCCACGCACGAGATTACTGTGTGATGGATGTCCTACCCTGGGGTGGGATAGGTGGGTTGCTGTCTTGCGTTTCATACATGAACCTCTGGCTTGGGCAATCTGGGTAACTATGCCTCATGTAAAGACTATAAACTTAATTAATTAATTGATTGATTGATTGATTGAGTGAGTGATGCTCCCCAAGAGGGTCACTGAACAATACCCCTTAAGAGACAGGGATTCACCACTTCTGGAGTTTATCCAAATTTCTCTTATAACAGAACGTAGAAGAGCATTGCTCCTTCAACAGGACGGTCTATTGTGGGTTACCCCCCAACCCCTTCCCTTGCAATTCGTCAAGTTTTCTTGAAGTCCCTGGGAGGAGAGAGGCTCCGTAAGAATTACGTATATGTCCCATGAGCACAACAAAGTGACACGGTCAGGTCTCGATCCCAGACCTCTAGATCCACAGTCCAGCACACTAAGTGGACCGTCACCATAGAAACACATGTGACCAATAGACAATTCAAAATACTTCTAAACAGCATATTCTACATTGTGCGCCTATAGGAGATAACACATTTGCCACTTTCTATTAACCTTTAGCGAGTATCTTAGTTAACAGCCTCTAAGTTTAAGAGGTTGTTGATTAAAAAAGTCACATCTACAATACAAATCTGATTTTAATACACGATCGTAAGCAAACCACTAAAATGAAACAGTAACAAGAAAATAATAGAAGAAACTTGCCTGGTCTTCTTTACTTTATCAGTCTGATATTTTTGCGATATCTTGGTGAAAATCACTCTCAGCAGAACTACAAATATCACAAGATTGACCTAGAAATGAAAAAAATGGAAGAATATTTCACCTTAAAAACACATTCTGATGATCCACGTAATGTGTCTGATCGGTTGTTTAAAGAACAGAAAGAGCTCTTAGTTAGAATGTCTTTTGATTAAGAGTCACAAAAACAAAACCCATCCGCTTAAGTCGAAACGGCGTGGCAGAACAAAGGAAACTATCACAAGAGTTCCACGAGAACTCAAAAGAAACATATATTAGGCTTTTCATAGTCATTTAATTATTATCGCCTTTGGGGGACGTCAGAGAATTTTCATTGTGTCCTTATAAATTTACCTGACCCTCCTAACTCTGTAATATTCTCATTCTCTCATTCTCCCCCCCCCCCCCCCTCGTTTGGCGACGACTGATCCCACCTCCCCTGAAAATCTTGTGTTCCACCTAAAATCCTCCACCGACCTCCCCCCCACCCCTCCCAGATATATCACTGGTCCCTAAGGCAGGAATTCCAAACATTGAATTCAAACTTGATGTGGGAAAAAAAAGTTGAACTTACCACGAGAATTGCCAAGATTGGTCCTTTATACAGCCATTCCCCGTCATGAAGCCAGCACCTTGGAAAGATTAAAATATTCTAACATGTTTAAGAGAGGAAAAGGAAACCAGATCGATGTATTTTGCATATTCAACTATAACTTTCCGTTTTGCTGCAAAAAAAGGAAAAAGAAAATCCAGCAAAAGAAAAATTGTTTGAGAGGAGTTCGTGAAGGTAACAAAATCAAAATTGTATGGCAGAGAGTAAGGAGGACTGCAGATGAGATTTTGGGAATGAAAGGTTTACGCATTGGCAAACATACAGGTTACGAGATGTTATCCTGGTATAACAACAAATTCTCTTGAGCTATTTACCAGGAAAAGTTTGGCAGCTGGAAGAAAGAGTTCAAAGTCGTAATCTTGGTGGTTGGAGGATTATGTGCTGATCATCTCAAACTTCAACATCTTCCCCCCCCCCCCCCGGGAAATCCACTGGAATTTGAATGTCGTCTCTTGACTATCAAATCCCGCACTGAGGTAGGGCATTTGAACACAATTTTGGCTCCGAGGGGCGGGAATTTGAAAGAAATTACCTTCTAAAGCTCAAATGCACGGGGGGGGGGGGGGGCTTTCCCAGGGGTAGACTGTTGAAACTTCAAATTGACACATTATACCAACCTGTCACGTATGATCTCCGCGGGAAGTTTCAGTGACCCACACATGACGTCCTCGTAGTATGTCTTACTCATATCATATGTCTGGGGTCTGATGGCTGCTATCAGACCCACAATAGCAACTGGTAAACCTGTGGTAAAAGAGGATTGGTATGCTGTGAAATTCAAGCTAAAAGCATCTCTGGTTATAGGTTAATCTGGTCATAAACAAAAGTTTCCTTCCCGGTATAATCCATGCTTTTATAAGACACTCAGGTTGAAAGTGAATCTACACTCAAGCATCTCGAAAAGAGGTATCCTTCAAAAACATTGCTACTGCCGAGCTACGCTGTCCTTTCTTTGGGTTTTTGAGTTTATAAAATCACATTCTTAAAGTCAAGTCTGTTTACGAGCCAAGAGGCCCACCAGGCCGGCGGTTAACTCCGGTTTCTGTAGCGTTAAGGGACTGGGAGTAATTCTATTCCCTCCTAGATGGGATGCTAATCCATCGCAGGGTTGCCCCCAGTATTATATTCGCCGATACGTGACTTAAACCCTAACCCTACCTCGATGAAGAGAGCCACTGTGACAGTAGAGTGTCTTACCTAACAACGCAACTCAATGTCCCCGGCCAGGGCCCAAACCCGGACCACTCGATCCGGAGACGAGCGCACTGACCATGTGGTCACTGCGCCTCCAAAATTACGTTCGTAAAGCAGACAAAACAGTTAGACTGGCAGAGAAATTAGTTTTAAACACCACGGAAAGAGAGAAGTCACGAATAGCACTACATTACTAGTAGTTGCGGACCGAGTTTTTTTCCGTTCGGATTTATGGTGTACAAACGATTGTCTGGGGACTGTCCACCTTATATGTCCCAAATGCTCGTAAGAAATGCAGACATAAATGAAAGATCAAGCAGACATGGACAACTAAACCTCGTCTGTCCCCGATTCAAACGGGAGTCAGAGGGAGGTAGGTCTTTCACAGTATCGACCTCACGCCTCTGGAATACCTTACCATTGGACATAAGAATGAAACCTACTATCAAATGTTTTAAGAAGGCCATGTTAGATTTTTTTAAGAATAGTTATAAACGATTAGAACATTTTATCTTATAGTTTTTATAAACTTTGTAATTTTAGATTTTTAGCTCTTGATCTTTTTCCATAATTGATTAGTTTTTAATCTTTTTCAATAATTATTTGTAATATATTTTAAGAGGGCCACTGGTTTGTCAGTTTTATACTGTTATGTGTTTTACCCTCTTTAAATAAAGTTGATTATTATAATTATTATTATTATTATGGTCCAAACGCGAGGTGGGCGAGCCATAAACCCGAGCGGGAAACACGAGGTTTCATAACTCCCGTGCGGACCAAAAAAACCAGGTTGGTAAAATGTCTATCATAAGATGTTTATTATGGGTTCGATTCAAAAAGAGGGGGAGATTTCAATTCAATTAGCTGACCGTACAATAAGATGCGGTCCCCTTAATTGACCAATTATAGTGCACGTACAATAGTACAAGCACTGACCAAGAGATACAATAAAACTGTCAACAGAGCCTTACCCCACCCGATGACAACGTATGTGATGTAGAGCTTGTGGACTGAAAACACTTTCACCAGCTTGATGTACAGATGAATTCCTTCCACCAACATCCATGTGAAAATGGCGGTGTGTGTTATATGTTGGAGGATAGCCATAGCTGAACATAATTTCTACAATATCATAAAGAATAAAAAAAGGAAAGAAAGAAATGCCTCGATATTTAAAACCAACAGCCATATATTACTCTAAAGGCTGATAGTTTCGAAAGAAACTGTTTGGGGCTGCGTCGGTGGGAGTAACGAAATAATTTGGATATATCAACAAAGTTGAAATGGTTAATTGGCCACCGTAACGATTACAAAAGCTGACGTTTCGAGCGTTAGCCCTTCGTCGGAGCGAAGAGATTGTAGATTCCATTTGATTCGACGAAGGGCTAACGCTCGAAACGTCAGCTTTTGTAATCGTTACGGTGGCCAATTTACCATTTCAACTTTGTTGATATATCCAAATTATATATATTACTCTAGGTAGCTCAAGGTGAAAAACAAGTCAATCAAATCTTGAAGTATAGGCTACTACAAGATTTGCTACAACCTTATTAGGAAACAATGTGTTCTTATTGACTGAGCGGACTACCGTGCCTGGTCCGTGCGGCATGACCCACTAGAGCCAAATATTTTTTCTGTCTGACCCGACCTTTCCAGTCAATACGCATTTCA
>NC_142519.1:55499112-55566612 GCF_964205215.1 Stylophora pistillata
CCATCTTGATAAGCCAAGGAGAACGAGACAGAGGCTAGGTAAGCCCATTCTTTAAGGTTAATCTGCCTCGCTTTGGCGGCGATCAAAAGTCGTCCAAACAGCTCTCTATCGGCACCAACTGAGACCAGCTTATCATTGACTGCCTTTACCTGGATTTTCAGTGTTGTGCTTTCAAAGGTTTTCACCTTGAGGTTTGGAATTGGATCACAAAAGCTTACTTCGTTAGTGTTCAACCGTTTCTCTACAAAAGTGTTCATCTGCTCGCGTCCTTGTTCAGTGCTTCTTATTAAGGTGGCTCGTACCAGTTTCCTCGCGCGGGGAACAGGTCGCTCTTGCGTGACGCGCGCGAGAGAAACGTGCGAAAGAAGCGCGAGATCAAAAGATGAAAATTCAAAACAAAGATGGCGGCACGTGGAATTTTTTCTACTTTTGTGAGAAGTTTACCTAAGAGCTTGTATTTGATGTGTTGAGCGGCCAGTATGAATGCAGGAGATAGAAACTAAGATAACGAAGACGATTTTCGGAGAAGTAAAGGTTGCTTCACTTCACATTTAAAAGAAATATTCAACCGATATGAAATCTTGCGACGGCAAAAAAAGAAGAACTCAAGTGAAGGATAATCTACCTGAAGTGGAAGAAGACTTTGAAACTTAAAGGAAAATAATATGATATAGCCAGAAGACATGTGTAGGATTTTTAAGATGAGCTCGGAAGGCTGTCTTTGACGGCTGTTTAATGATTTTCTTAGCAGTAAACGTCTGTAAACATCAGATCGTAGTTACTCGCGCGAGCACACGCAATTGTCAGCGGTAGCTAAAACAGATCACGAGCAAATGTCGATCTTATAGAATCCAGATTTTTAAAACGCGCGTGGAAATTGCTAAACTCACAAAAGCTATTGCTTGAAAACAAGTCCGGTGACCCCTTATTTTTATTGTTCCAATATGATAATAACGTCGAAAGGAATCATCAGAAAAAAACTACGGAAGGAAATTTGTGATGTGTGAAAATTGTCCTTTTTGTAGATTTTCTGAAATTCCGCTCCGTAGAATTTTTTAAAAATCTTTGTGCATTTTCCTTTTCAAGTGCCAAAAGCAATTACTGAAAGAAATCAGGGGGTCACCGGGTTAGTTTTCGAATTATTTAAACGACAAGTTAAAAAATGCGTCTCAATAAGCCTATGAAAGCGTTGCCATGGAAACTGCTAGTGACGAAATGACACTTATTTTTGGATAACCAATGATTATGTAATTCAACCCCGTAAAAGTGTTCAACTGGCCTTGGTCAGTCTTTCTGCTGTATTCTTTCAAAGTTACAAACCATCATAAAGATGAAAACCGGTACGAGCCACCTTAAACCATCAGCACTGTTAATGGTTGTGGGAGGCGCGGTGGCCTCATGGTTGTGTGCTCGACTCCGGATCGAGCAGTTCGGGTTCGAGGCTCGTCCGGGAAATTGTGTTGTGTTCTTAGGGAAGACACTTTACTCTCACAGTGCCTCTTTTCACCCAGGTGTATAAATGGGTACCGGCGAATTCAATGCTGGGGGTAACCCTGCGATGGACTGGCATCCCATCCAGGGGGGAGTAGAAATACTCCTAGTTGCTTCATGAAACGGAAACCGGCGTTAAGTGCCGGCCCGACGAGCCACATGGCTCACATGTAGGCTTTACCTCACCTTTACCTACTGTTAATGGGGAAGATGATGCCCGTAGCGAAGTTGACTAAGACTCAGACTCTTGCGTGAAAGCCGACTAGTCATCAGTTCAGTTGTAAAGCATGAAAGAAGCTTCTGGACATCAGCCTGTAGTTTCCTGCTGCAACTCAATCACGCTAGATTGTACAGCTGCCTTGATTGTTATTGCGCGTCTGCATTCTTCTCCTATTCTTATCACGGCATCTTCATCAACAAGACGCTCTTCCCCGTGATCTCCAGCGTGGCTTGTGTGCCATCCAATGAAAGTGTCCCACATCAAATGAAATAGAGCCTCCATTGCTAGCTTGTGAGCTCGAATTCCTCTGTTGGAGGACATCCCCTTCATAGCGGCTCAATTTTTATTTAGATATAATATTTTGTTTGCCTCCAAGGGAATAGCCTCGTTTGCGTGCTAGATCTAGACTGATTAAAAACGAAGCGTTTTAATTCCCAAAGGTTTTGCTAGGATGACAGCAAGAGCAAAAGAAAGTTAATTTAATAAAGAAGGGATTCATATTTCGTTTTTGCGATGTTGTTCTTTAAAATAACGGCGAACGCTCGTTTGTTTCTAATAGTCGCAGATTTGTTACTGGTCACGTTTAAAATCACGTGACTAATCACGTGACATACTGCATCACTTACAAATAAACCAGATGTATATTTAACGACGTTTAGATTGAGTGGTTCGAATCGTTGATTTTTACGAAGAAATAGCGATGTAAACTGCGTTCGAGTGTGAAGCCTCGTTTCCATGCTGATCCGTATACCACAATTCAACTTTACGAACTACCTGGCTTTGATCAGGAGGTCTTTCTCTACAAGAATCAGCTGTCAAATATTTTCTGTGGTGATGGTTGAACGAAACTCCCATTTTTTCGGTTTCTGCTCCCTGACTAATACAACTAATCAGAAATTGGCATGCGGGTTATAACAAGCATTAATGAAATTATTCTCGCAGTTAAGCTGCAATAAAAGAAAGAATCACTGGCGAGGAACTATGAAAAGTTTCTGGCCTCTTTTCAGCCTGAGTATGCAATTTCTCTAAATTGCCGTTAACATGCCAAGATCACTGCGTCACTAATTTTTAACTTTAGTTTAAATTAGAATCACTTTGCTTTACTTACGATCTCAGAGTAGGACAAAACCGGAATGTGCGAGTCAGATTTGGGGCTCTGCAAGTAAAATCCTCTATAGCTTGTATTAATGACCAGCGTTGCGAGGACGTCTGCGAAAATAACAAAGACGAAAACCATTTACTAACTACAAAGCAAGTTAGAAATTCATACCAACCCATTTTTAGGGTAGACTTTCATTACAATTTTTTACTCAGTTTGAAAAAGTTCAAATCAGTTTGATTTCTTGTTTTCTTTTTCTGCGAAACAGGCAGAGAGGCAGGGATGGCGCAGTGCTGAGAGCTCTCGCCTCCACCACCTTGGTCCGGGTTCGATTCCCTGACCTAGTGTCACATTTGGTTAGAGTTTGTTGTTGGTTCTCGTCCTTGCTCCAAGGATTTTCCTCCCCCCTGCAAAAACCAACAATTCAAATTCGGATTCGACCGGGAAACAGTAGACAAAAAGAGCCGCTTAGAAGAAATTCCATCGCTAAGTACTCATTTATTTCTTCCCATTCCCATTTATCTGGCACTCATAATCGTAATCCGGAAGAAAAGAAAATCATAGTTGAGCTGGATTGAAAATTTGAAACCACATGAACAAAAACAGTGATAGCGTTGAACCAATTACTACACGCCGCACAGATTGACTCATGCATTAATCAAGAGTTATGACGGTCATTATCACTTTTACCACCACGTTATTTTTCGTCTTTTGCAGTTAATGCAGCGTTCTTTATAGTTTTCCTCAGCTATCCTTATGCTCGATGGTTTTCAAATTGGTTAAAGCCATTACCTAGCTTTGGTGTTCGTCTACGTCGGTAAAAAATTAAAACTCCTTTGAATAGAGTTGATGTGGCTTAGCACCTTTAAAGGCGTGTGCTATTCTGCCATATCGCCGCCTGATCAGCTCATGTAATAAAGCGCTATACTGCCATGTGGGAGGTCGAGGGTATAAGCCCCAGACTGGATTAACACTCAGGGTCTTAAAATAACTGAGGACAATGTGCTGCCTTTGCTATGACATCTACAAATGGTTAGACATTCTAGTCTTCTTGGATAAAGACGAAAAACCGTTAGCCCCGCCTCCTGCATCTTTTCTGTACTGGTAAGCAGGGACGTTAAGAACCCACACACTTATTGCAAACATTGGAGAACATAGCTCCAGATGTTTTGGTACGGACTTGACTCTGATATTGGGAGCACTGCAGAAATTTCCTTTAAAATATTGCAAACTACTCAACGCAGTGTGACCAAAGTCCCCCGCAAAGTGTTAATAGCACCATAAGTTGTGGGATATGGTGCTATAGAAATCCTCATTATTATTATTATCATCATCATCATCATCATTATTATCATTATTGTTATACCTGCCTATTCCGAGCCGAGTTCGAGGTCGGTAGTGTAAGTTACTGAGCGGGTTTTTTTTTCCGCGCCGATTTATAAATTCGAGCGGAAAAACGCAACCTCGTTCCCGGGGCCTTTTCCCCTAAGGAAAAGGCCCTGGGAACGAGGTTGCGGGAAAACGAGGTTCTGTAACTCATAGTGTGCACCGAGAAAACGAGACTAGCCAAGATATTTCTTATATCTCCAGGTTTAAATAGTGGGGGGAGATTTAAAAAAAACAACTTTTGAATTTAGCGGGCCATAAAAGGATATACAGTCTACTAGATTGACCAATCATAGTACAGGTACTGAGACATGTAATCGGGTTGGTTATTTTTTTTTTTACAAGAATTATGACAAAGTCATTCAGATAGAACCTTACTTTCAAATCAACAAATGGTAAACACCACAGCGTACACTATTGAGTTATGAATAAAGGCTGATAGTTTCGAAAGAAACTGTTTGGGGCTGCGTCGATGGGAGTAACGAAAATATTTGGATATATCAACAAAGTTGAAATGGTAAATTGGCCACCGTAACGATTACAAAAGCTGACGTTTCGAAACGTCAGCTTTTGTAGTCGTTACGGTGGCCAATTTACCATTTCAGTTTTGTTGATATATCCAAACTATTGAGTTATGGATGCACACGAGAGGTTGCTAAGCACGAAAGAGGTGTTAGAGTCACGTGAGTCGATAGCCGAAAGCGACTCTAGCTTCTTGAGTGCTTAGCAAACCTCCCAAGCGCATCCATAACTCAAAAGTGTACGCTGTGGTGTTTACCATTTGTTTTATAACAAAACACAACATTGTAGCAAAAGAGTTCCCTTTATTTAACACTGACATTTTACGTGACAGAAAAAACAAGCGCGCGGAAACTATTCTTTGCATTTGCTCATGTCAGCAGCGTACACCCATGGGAAAATTCTGGACACTAAATTGACCAATCAGAATCCACGCTTTACTTTGGTTATGTTGTAATCAGATTTCTTATCAAATGATGGTTACTATGTTACTTGTTTTTTTGCATGCATGTTTTAGCTTTGCGTTTTCGTATGTTTCACGAATGCTTACCACTTGGTTTGGACAAAAGAAATCTGACCGAGGCTTGAAAACACTTTCGTTTTGAGTTCTTTGGAATATGACCTTGAGAGAAAGAAAATATATGAATATAGCTCCTATCTAATTAGAAGTAAATAAGAAAGTAAACTCCTAGAGAATAATTCAAAAAAGCCAACTCTCTAGATCTGCATCTTGAAATTCAGTAAGGGACCGGTTATTAGTTATCGCGGGGAAGGGGGGTGGGTCAGAGGATTTTAGGTAAGTCACAATAAGACTTACCCATATTCTATCGCCCTTCCCGTCACTGGCATTCAATCGTTTATAGTCCCCCGTGTTAGAAATGAATGATCCCCCCTCCATTCCCCCTGAAAACAATGTAATCCTCTCAAACTCCCCCCCTTCCCAAGGCGATTAAACGTGATAGGCCGGACGGGTCCTCCAAAAAAGCATTTTTTTTAAATTCTTCAATAACTTGTGTAGATAAATCAAGCCGCCAAGGTAAACCTTTATTCAAAACACTTATCCATACATTTTTTACACCTCTTACGTTCATCGTTATAAGAGTGCCGAAGCGGGTGGGTTATTTCAAACTGATAAAGAATGAGAAGTCTAGTAATTTGGCTATAAAGGTTCAAATTCTTACCTTCAAGAAATTGAGCGTCACCATATCATTGGAATGGTTAACAGGATTGAGCAGAAGAGCTCCAGTTTGAAACCAGTGACTCAGATAATTAAAGAACAGTTCTTTGTTTGTAAAGTCAGTGACCTTGTCCACAAATCCTCTTGTTAGTTCCAAAATGTTTGTTAGATTCACTATGGATAGCTGAAAATGAACAGAGAGAAACATTATTTTAGGTCCAATAAAATGAGTTCTTCACCCGACGAACTTTAACACAAACATTATGACGATCTTGACTTCTTCGTCAGCATGAACGCGAATCAGTCAATCTATTTCAACCAAACATTTGATTCCATCGTCTGAGTTGATATTGTAAACTGCTCACCGTATAGAGTTCCAAAATCTGTTTCGAGTATTAGCCCCTCTCAGAACGAATGACGAACTCTACAAACTCTACAAGGCAGCCAAAGTATATTGAACTCAGTTGACAAAACCAAATTATCTTGTGACATCCCTCACCGACACAACGCCACAGTTTCTTTTGAAACTTGCCGTTCCCCCTTGTTACAGAAAAATGAAATAAATCAAAAGTTTGATTTATTAGTTTGCTATTCCAGTTGCGTCATCCTACCGCGATTCAAACAGCCGCAGATTAGAATACATCGGAATCAAGGTAATACATACTTTATGACTGAAGTCTTGACGAAGACATTCTTTTTCGCAAAAACAGCTTTCTTTGTATCTCCACTCTGTTTTCTCGCCACATGGTGAAGAACAACTGTTCGTGAAATTTCCTGTGGCCAAATAAAAGTAAATAAATGAAAAGCACGTTGCTGCCGCAAAAACAACATTAAATTTCGATATAATTGTTTTCATTAATCCTTACCTTGACACTCGAATGATAATGATTCAAAGTCTAATTGAATGTAAAGCACAAACAGTAGCAAACGCTGTAAACCCATGCAAATGGTTGATGAAGTTATTCAACGTTTAACCGTGTTTATACAATGAAAGGATATGGAAAAAACTAAAATATTGAACACAGTCTGAACCCTGGAATAACAACTGATTGCGTTATGTAGTCTTCCCGGTGACGACAGTATATGAATTTACCTCTGCTGGCCGAAGCACATGACTGACGTTTTGATAAACGATGGGGCTAATGCTTTATTGGGGATAATTCACTTACTTTTTACGATAGATTGTTGAAGCTTCACTGAGTCAATGTTAATGAATTTTTTAGGGCGAGTTCTCCTTACCCGAGCGATCAGACTCTTTGAACGGAGAAAAAAAAAAGTCATGTTAAGTGCACTAAAACAGTAGACTGTTATCACCCACAGCGGGGTAGTGCTTTGGACTTCTAGGCGTTTTATCATATCGTTTCCTCGTAACCCTTTTATTCCCAGATGTGATTAACTCGTAACTTCTCCCTATAGTACTGTTTTGTTTTATCACAAAATAACATCTTTTTTGACGCAGCGTATCAAGGCATTTTATTCTACCTCCCAATTCTGGATCCACCTCTGAACAGTTCCTTACAACAGTCTCATCCAAGGCAGTTCTTTCCCAGTAGAGATTGAACTTCGTGTGAAATGGACAGAAATCTGAAAGAAATATTCAAAAGTTCCTTTCAAAAACAGCTTCCATGCAAAATATTCTTGAAAAGGCATAAGTGCTTTCTTTTCCTTCAAGATCGAAGTGTAATCTAAGGGACCCTTCATTATTTAACGTTTGGGGAGAGCAGGGGGGTCAGCCGAGATTGGAATCACATGGTTTTCAGGGTGGGATCAGTCCTCGTCAATAGAGTGTAAAGGAGGACTATAAAAAATTGACTACTAATTAACTGCTAACGGGGGATGGGGGGTTATAAAAAGTAATATGCAGAATAATGGGGATCAAGCAAATTTTTATCCGACGCTCCTCCCCCCCAGGAAATCAATAATGAACAGTCCCTAAAAGTGAACGTCTGGGCTCGAAATCAGTTGGAGCTTTTACCTGCGATCTGATGCAGTTTGGTGATCTTACGTATTCTTCTCTATCTGACCTAACGGTCTGCTTCTTGTTACTGTTACATTTTTAGGTTCTTATTACTTTTTCTTCATTCCTCGAGGCCTTAGCTCATTTTAATTTTTTCTCTGACTCCGGCTAGTTCTATTTCTTTTTACTGGGTATAGGAAGTATCACCTGATCTACGCCTATCACTTTTAATAAACTTGGAAGAGTTTTTCAAGTCAGTCCCTTATTTGCAATATATGTCAATTCCTTCCATAATTGACCGTCGTCGCTTTTTTTTCGCTTCATTCTTCTCATTTCGAATCCTCTTATTAGCAGTTAACTGGCAGTCAATTTTTTAAATCCCTCCTTTATTGGCGACGACTGACCCCCATTCTGTTCGCTCTGAACACCATGTGATTCCCCCATAATCTTCCGACCCCCACTCCCCAAGCGAATGAATGATGACTGATCCCCAAGTCTCAGGTTTTCTTATTCATACTAACACTGAATGCAATTTTTCTCGTCAGACTTGTCTCTGCAATCTGCTTTCTGATTACATCTGTCGTTAAGTGATCTTATCTCATCTCCGCTCGTACAGAGGTACAACCTTTCGTCAGATATGAGTGATAAGTTTCGTATTTCTGAAAAATGTAAAAACACAAACAGCCTCAAAAATTTCGGTACCGACAGTTTTTCGTTTAAGGCGATACCGAATAATTTCTTTTTTGGACGTCAACAAATCTCAGCGGGGAACGAAAAATTATAGCTTGAAGGAGCTTGTTTTTCTTGGGTAACAAAAATGTATGTCCTTAATCGATGGTTAGGACCCATTGAACAAACCTGTAAAAGCCCCTGTACATCGCACGTGACCTATTTCCATGTAGCATCCAGGCCTCACTCTCTCTTGCTCCGAGCTGCAAAAGAAGTCAACTCCATTCTCTGTCCAGTGGTGACCATCCAGATAGGTTTGGTTCTTCCAAATGCAAGCTAACAAAATGCAGAAAAGTACATTATACGGAATGGATAACTTAAATTTAGGCTAATAATTTTCTTAGAATTGTGGTTGTCAAGTAAGCTTTTTGGGGGCAAAATAAAAGATTCGCAGAGAAAATTAGCTTGAATTAAATTCAGCTCCTGTGATTGCTGGGTGAAAGCTTTGGAGAATCCTAATTCTCCATTTACACGTGGGTATTTGGCTTGATCGTCACAATCACTTGCCTTTACAGATTCCTCTGATTCTTTTTAGAAACGCCGCTACGTTACAATCTGGTTGACTACAGCGTTCAACGTTCGTTTCATTGGATGTAATAACTGACAGCGTCCTAGAACACGAGATTACACCGTTGCTACAATTACAGTTGATGCATTCACCAACAGACCAGGTGCTTCCATCGAAATATGTATTTGCGTCCTCGTCCTGACACAACGCATCTAAGAAACAAATCGTCAGCACTTAAAATAATTATCGATAATTACTGACAAAATATTCTCCAACAGGAGAGGAATAAGGTGAGGGACCGAACCCTCCCCCTCCCTCCTCATATGGTATTTAGTCTCACAGTAATGCCCCTAACGCTATTTTTTGGTACACGCCCCTCGGAGATCCAGGGGCATCTAGAAATAATGAATCCAATGTTGCTAATTTTGCTCACGTGCATATCCCATGATCCCACACGGCTTGTATGCGTTCTTCACTGAGACGTCAAGCAACACTCCAAGATTCATGTATCTTAGTATCGGAGGACCACATGATTGAGTCTAAAAATAGCTTGAGAGGGATTACGTTTAAAAGAGGGTCTTCAAAGGAATACAGTCTCTTCGCCTAATTCTCTCTTCACTCTCGCTGAAGTCATTACATTGGTTCTTTCACAAAGCTTCCCAAAATTAAGAAATGAAAAGATTTGGAACTTTTACTCTGAGAGTAAATGCTCCAAATCTCTCAGTGAGAGCGTGTTTGCTCAACGAGGGAACTCACAAACTTTATATGACACGTCCATTCTCGACAAGGGCTGGCTACAAGGTGACGATAAAGAAACATCGATCGTTTAATCTGCTTTCAACGATCTATCAATGACCAATGTCACGGTATTCCGATTGATTTCAAGCGAATGACATAAAGATTAACCTATAATAACAGATAATAAAGTAAAATAAAACCTTCACATTATTTTAATGAAACCGTTTGCTTGGGTACTCGAACATGCAAAGAGGTAGAAATAAACTAAAAAGAAAGAAGGATGGTCGAAAATGAAGAGGATTGACACAGCTTGAAATGAGGTCTGATTTTTTCAAGATGAACCAGCCACGTGGAAGCCTCTTAGAAGTCGCCTCTAATCAGTCAAACTTACCCATTTTACAGGAGCCGTTTCCCAGCAGGCAGTTCGGATCGAGTATGCCACACTGATCATCACTGGTTATCAATTGGAGTCCTCCAGGACACAACTTCATACCCCAGCGCACCTGACTTGCAAGCTGTGGGAGTGCTATCAATTAAAAACGCGCCTTTAATGAGAAATTGAGAGCAATTTTCAATTGAATATTCAAAGCAAATTCTTAATTACATTGGTTTTGATTTAATTTGCTGGGTGATTGGTCCAGTAAACTATCGCACCCCCTCAACCAATCAAATGCAAAACAGTTAATAGTCACTCGTATTTCCCTACGCTTTTTGCATCTTGTCTGTTTTTACTTTGTATTCCCATGGGCTTATGATGATGTTGACCTTGATTCTTATTGGCCTTTGTCATCACTTTGAATTCGGGTTTTCGAAACCTGACAGATAATCAATTAAAAAAGATCACAACATAGTTGTTAATTCAACAGGTGTAAAAAGGTGCAGTGGTGAGAGCACCTCGCCTCTGACCATTGTGGTCCGGGTTCGATTCCCGGACCTGGTGTCACATATAATGTATATTATTTAGATATCTACTACATTTTACCTGGGCATTCTTTAGCACAACAGACTGCTCCATTGTGAATATGACAGAATAATGGAGACATTTGTGGGCACCCCGTGGTCGGCTTGTATCCGGGAAAGAGGAACTGGCACCCTTGGTACTCCCAGCTGTCTCCTTTTAGCAAAATGAGGCCACCTTCGACAGTTTCAATTGCTAAGTGAAAAATAATTTTATATGTAATATAAAGACGATAGTACAAGAGGAAACAAGGTCGAGCTAAAGTGAAAAGAGGAAGAATACAATAACTGGACGAAGTCGAGAAGATTATTTAGTAAAATTCACTGAGCCTGAATAAATTTTTTAGAATAGTTGCTCAGGTGCTTTCCATTTCTGTTGTAAATTCGTTTTGTTGTTGAAACCATTCTGTTACAATTGTTTTGATTACTCGTAGCGAGATATGCAGCCAGTCTCTACTAAAATTTGACAGGTTTATTTATTTCAGTAAGCAAAAACATCATATCTCTCTTTTGAAAAGTGTTACGTCAATTTTAGCACTCTTCCCATCACCCTTATCACTTCCTCGGTAATAATGACAAAACG
The DNA here is from genome assembly GCF_964205215.1 of Stylophora pistillata. Classification (NCBI taxonomy): domain Eukaryota; kingdom Metazoa; phylum Cnidaria; class Anthozoa; order Scleractinia; family Pocilloporidae; genus Stylophora; species Stylophora pistillata. The sequence goes on from NC_142519.1 coordinate 55,510,477, forward strand.
CGAGGCAGCCATTTTGAAATTTAGCGCTCCTTCTATGATCACCCCGCGCAAGGTGATTATGGCGAGATATGACCCAATCCTCGACCAATCAGAGCCTTGTTGAAAAATCCCCTGGACTTCGCATCGGAGATTATTCAACAATACTCACTTTGTCTTCGGCGAGTAATTGTAAAATATTAGCCGAGCCAACAATTACTTTCCGGAATCGAGCCTGGCCGGTCCTTACCTATTTTCCTCACGAAAAAACAAAGTAATGAAAATTTCAAACATAAGCAGCTTACATTGTTTGAGAAATCAAGGTTTGAAACTAGTCATGTCCACAGATATCTGTATGATTGTAGTCTCCTTCGCAGCTGGTGTTTGGCCTCGTCACGTGACGCGCGCTCTCTCTTGTCGGGTGACGAGACCAAACAACTGCTGCGAAGGAGACTGGTATGATTGGGGATGTAATTCCTGATTTTGGTGCTGATTTCAATTTTCTGCGTAGATGAGTAGCCATTTCGGATAAGCAAGGATCTAATCCTGGTGAAGCAAACTCGGTTAAATATTCTAGGGAGATCTACGCTTACTTTGGCCTAAATTAAATTGAACTCCCTAACTCTACCTTCACATGTTTCTCTCCTAGCTTTAAGGAACTCCACGGTGTTACACTCTGGTTGTTCACAGGACTCAGTGAACGGTACGTATCCGAAGCGTTTGCCTGGGAAGAAAACTTCAAGTGTCCTCTTGCATTTTAGAAGACCCTCCGTGCATTCGCAATTGATACAATCGGACACCTGGAATAAAGTTAGCAATGAGTTCTACAAATGTAATACGAGCAGTAATTACTCAAGGGCTTTCCAATAAACCAGTGTACACCTTTATTCATTCTACGAGTGGAATTTTTCAAGGATTACTATTAGTGCGACAATTTACCTTCCAAACATCTTTCAGAATTAGAACCTGCCCTTCCTCATCGCGACAAATAACTAAAACAACAAAATGGAAGAGAAATCATCAGTAATCACTTTACAGTTTTTCTCTGATGGTTTTTCCTTTCTTCTTCGTTTGGTTAGGTGATGGGGGGGCGGGGGGGGAGGTGGAGAAATTGGCAAGAGTGGTATAGGGTGTGGTCAGATTAGTGAAAGTCCCTCACCATCATGGCATTGCACCTCATCGGAAGCGTCCGGACACTCGGCGACTCCATTACACACGTGTTCTTTCTTTACGAAGTCGCCATTGGAACAACCGAATATCTGATTCGAGTCCTGGAGCTGAAAGAAGGCTGGAGAAAGAGAAGAAGCTTTTAATATGGAGAATCCCGCAGCCTAAATGTCATTCGTTGGCTGATCAAAATGAGTCACTATTTCTAAATGTAGGTTTCAAAGGTGAGAAAAACATTTTGGTTGAAGTTGGCTGAAAAGTAGTCATTCTGATATGTGATTTGGTAGCTGGTGATTTCGCTCCATTGCAAGCTCACCCAAAACCACCTTAGCGCGTTTGTCCCCTGAAGTAAAACGAGTTCACACCCAAATCATTTAACTCAGTGGTAAAGTTGGGGCGAACTTGTTGTACGTTAACGGAGTTGCAATGAGGCGAAATCACCATAAAATGGTAATTCAAATCGAGTTACTACACGATGAGAGAAACAATCATATTTCATCATTGCTGTATTTGCAACGAAATTCAGTTGTAATTATAGCCCACCCTGGCAAGCACTGACTGTCCCATCTCCAGTTGGTAAAATATCGTCTCTTGGTTGTTGGCACGGCATACATTTTCCAACTGTCTCAACTTGGAATAACCCATAATGGATGGTCACGCGATACTTCACACAGCTGATTAAACTATCCACGCATGAGCAATTGAAACAGGCTCCTGAAAACCAGTGGGTACCATGTTCCCGCACCATACCTTTCTCATCGGTGCACGCTGGCCGAGAGAGCTTGGTACAGGTTATCAGTCCATTGCTACAGGCGCACTTAGTCATGCTGTCGCTAAGCCACTCTTTCCCATTAAGAAATGCGTTGCCATGAAAATCCCAGCAGCCATATCCAGTTGTTTGGCATTTGACATTAAGATTAGGTTTACATGTACATATGAGCAGAGGATTTGGGTTCCAGCTCTGCCCTACGTCATAAATATTTCCCTCTTTGTCTCTGCAGCCTGGCAGAAATGCAGAAAAATAGTCAACTATTTGTAGGTTAACTCGAATAGGCCTCTCGATGTAGGCAATCTCGGGTCACCTTCTTTCATTGCGTATTATCTAGAGTTATCCCATTTTTAGCCAATTACACCAATTAATATGGATCAAACTCCTTCAACAGTGAATTAGGTAGCGAAGTGTTCAGCCCTCGAGTTAAGATTTACACAGAAGCCAGGGGAATATGGTTTCCGCAGTTACATCTCTTTCGCTTGTTTTCTGTGAAAGGAAACATCCTTAATTTATCACTTAGAGGGTGATTTTGAGGGAAAAAGGAGGGGGGTCAATTAGAGAGATCACTTAGTTTTCAGGGGAAGGAGCGGCATCAATTAGGGGAGATAACATGGTTTTCAGGGGAAAGGAGCGGCATCAATTAGGGGAGATAACATGGTTTTCAGGGGGAAAGGAGGGGGGATCAATTCGGGGATCACATGCATGGTTTTCAGGGGGAAAGGAGGGGGATCAGCCGACGCCCTAGGATAGTAGATGAGGGACTAAGGAACATTGACTGCCAATGAGAAGAGGGTCATAAGAATATGCAGAGCCTCAAGGAGGAACAAGTAGATTTTATCGTTACACAACCAATGTCCTCCTAACTCCCCTCTCCGGGTTATAAGTAATGACCAGTCTATAACTGGTTTATAATGACCAGTCTGTAACTGGTTTATAATGACCAGTCTATAACTGGTTTATTTGACACTTACTAGCTTCTCCAGCTCCACAGTATCGCAGACTGTAAGAGTCTACACTTTTAGGAAACTGTCCAAATTTGTACACAATAAATCCACTGCAGTTTCTCACCAACACCAGACTATACCAATGACAACATTCCCTATCCTTCGTAAAACAAACCATGCGTTTCACCACACCCTCCCCCACAGTCGGATGTTTGCCATTTAACCAGCCAGGTGAAAGAGTACCACAATGCATTCTGGGCACACAATGTGTCGGCATAACAGTCCCTGCACGACCAGCCATCCTGTACCAACCATTGGGTAAATGAGCGTCACACTTTATGGTGTTGTAACTGAAGAAGTCTGCTGCTCGGTCCCGTTCGTTGAGTGTGTTATAGTTGGTACACTCATCGCCTAAAAAACAATTAAGTCAAGACATAAACAAACAGACAAACAAGCAAAGTAGAATAAAACAAACAATACAAATCAACGATATGAATTTTTGTTTTGTGAGGCGTAGAGTTCATCTTTCTTTTGATTACAATCAAGCAAAAAGTGTCGGCACAATTTTTGTGTTACAGTTTCTGTTTGACCCTTCATTCCCAGATGAGATCAACAGCTAACTTCTCCCCATGATATCCATACATTATCCAGCAAACGAATAATGAGAATATTCGAACTTAGCAGGTTGAAGTTATCTTGTTCTAACACAAAATTCTTGTAACTAATTTAAAGGATTACCTGAATTATTCTTGCTTGGTGCTTTGTTCGATGGCAATGAACCTAGGATAAAGAAAAATTTGTTCATATTTCTAAATTAAATCAGTATCAGGAAGTCAGAAAGTCTCTGGATTTAAACGGCGGATCTCAAGTTTCCCCCGCCCCCTCCCACCCCTCCCTTAGTGACAGAAAATGGATGAGGCATGAGTTTGCTTTTCTCTTCACTCTGTCCCGATAGTGCTCGTAAAATGCTGGAAAGTTGCTCACTGGAACGTCATAAGTTGTCCTTTATTTGTCAAAAATCCAAAAAGTAGCTACTAAATTATTTATTATTTCATATAAACGTTAACTGAAAGCTTTATTTTTGGATCTTTACAATAATCATTGATATCAGTGAGGAAAAATAGCTTGAAACTCAGCTTCAGAGGGTTGCTCGCCATTCTTTTCTGTTCATTAGAAATAAAGAAACAAAGACAGCCTTTTTGTGCATCATTCAAGGCGATCATCCGTTATAATATTAGAAAGGGATCGCAATAGGCCCGCAAAACATTGCCAAGTGACAGGTTATGTGTTTAAAAGGTCGATAAACATTCAAGAAATTCGCATAAACTGAAGTTCTCGATGAGATCTTTTACTTTTTCATGCTTGATATGTGCTCTAACCCTTTATCTTGCTCAATAATTGCCCAGAAAGGTAAATTGCTCAAGGTTGCTAGAACCACAAAAAATGGCTCTAAACGCCGAAAACAATGTTCAAAAGATGCCGAGCGCGATTGTAACAGCCTACCCACAAATCTATCGATTAAGAATTCAGTTTAAGTTAATAACAAAGATGGTGATCATGATTTACATATGAATGGAAAACGATGCAGGAGGCATTCGCATTGCAACCTCTCAGGGTTTTCCTCTACAAATATGCCAAAAAAAGGTAAAGTCTGTATTCGAGCCAGGTGGCCTAAACAGCCGGAGCCTATCCCACTTTCCTAAGAATAAAGTGAGTGGGAGTATCGCTACTCCCCCCTGTAGGGGATGCTGGTCTATCAATAGGCTCCCCTCTCCCAGTGTTGCATCAAGTTCCCCTGACAATTCGCCAGTACCCATCTATACTCCTGGGTGCGGAGAGAGAGGCACTGGGAATGTAAAGTGTTTTTCCCAAGAACACAACACATTGAGCCGACCAGTTTCGATCCCAGACCTCTCGACCCGAACTCCAGCTGACCAACCACTAGGTCACCGCGCTTTCAACTCTACAAATGTGAGAGATAAAAAGAAGTTAGACAGCATCAAAATTACCTTCAATACCAGCGCCACAAACTCGAAAATTAAAGCTTAAACTTGAATCCATGATTTGTTTGTAAACAAAAAAGCCACTGCAGTTCCTCACATGTACGCTCTGCGATTCTTTACAACATGCTTGCGACACAGAGAGACAGACGGATCGTACCACTAAGCCTTCGTCTACGCTTGGATGCTTACCCGCCAACCAGCCGGGAACCAACGTACCGCAATGATCAGCGGGAACGCAGGTTGTTGCCATGCGCGTACCGGCTGGGTTACTGAATGTAAACCAGCCCGTTAATGAGTTATCGCTGGCATTAACGATGTAGTTGGTAAAAAACCTTGATCTGCTGGCCTCCCTTAAAATTGTGTGGTTCCTGCACTCGATTGCTTTAGAAAGATGAGGAAAAAAGTAAATAACCATGGATCTTTTCGGTTCCCAATACACGAACATTTGGATATTACTGAGTGACGAAACCAAGATATGACAACGGCGGAAAAAAGGAAACATTTCTGAATCCCCTACGACGAATCGCACCCCTGACGTTCCAATTTCCCGCTCTAATGATCTTTCCCTGAGCCAAAAGAGACTCCATGGTAAGCTAGACCATTTCCTTTGCTACTGCTGGTAGCAGAAATGTCGAAAGTGTCGCGTGAGTAAATTTACAAAAGCCATCAAGCATCCACAATCTCTATTACATCTCTATTACCAACCTGATTAAAGGAATTTCTTTTCTTCTCAAGAATTTAAAAACCTTATTTATCCAGTTCTTTAAAAACCACAGTGTTCATCTGTACATTCAATCAAATTATGGCATTTTCTCTATTGAGCAAAAATATAAGACTGGTTCATACTGTTGCCTTCAAGTATGATTAAAATTCTCCGGTTGTGGCAATTTGCGCTAGGTATCTTAATTTAGATCGTACGAAGTATCTTTTGAAAAGAAGCTGTCTTCTAACCCTGTCAAAATGCCGGATTAGTCAACTCCAACCTACACTGAATAGAATAAAAAGCTCGTTACCAGATTGAAGGCTGGACGTCGCTTGACAAGAAGGTTGGATGGCCACAGCAAACAGTGCGATTAAGTGGTATAACATCCTTTTTAGGCAGGATCCACCATCCTATGCAGTTTTAGGAAAACAAACTTGTTCATCAAAAAGAAGGGAAAATGTATACCTTTCGAAGCAAAGAAACTTCTTTTTTACACGAAGAGAGATTTAACAATGGGTGTGCCGAAAAGTTAATGTAGTCCTTTTCTAAATAGTAGTCCGAAAGAGTAATATCTCTCTTTTCATGTTTTATGCAAAGTTTCCGGCACGAAGGTTTGACCACGTCGTAACTTTTAACTCATTTCTGAGTTTTTCAATCACTTGCAAACACGTACATCTAACGGTGGGCATAAAAAGTTGCTCTGGTCAGGAAAAGCGACAAAAATTATTTTAGGCATTACGGAAGATGTTTATGACAAGAGCTTGACGTGTACTCTATGGCGTATTATCAGTGTCAGTAATTACGTTACATAAAAATTACAGAATGCAAAGTTAACTCGTTTAACACATAAAACTCAAAGCTGAACTGGTGAATACTTAACGCTCGACGTACCTCTTGCAGTTTTTTCAACCAGCGTGTTCCCTGCAGTACGACATTTATCTCTTTATGACAAACTCCCACTTGTACTTGAATTAATAACTTTAATTTGTCAATTAAATATTTATAAATTTCGACCTTAACAGCCTGGTATTTGTAATAAAAACGAAAGCTATTAAACGTATCACAAATATAAAGATGGGTCTCGAAACGAGTGCAAATTTAATTAGGAATCGCCTCATATGAACAAAAAGCTTGATTACTTGATTAAATTTCAATTCTAGTGTAAACATTGCCGACTTGATGAGAGAACTCTTTCCGCTCCCAAATTTTTGATATCTAAAATGTTTGTTCGTCAATTCTCTTTATAATACATATCTCGTTAGCACTGACAAACTGTCACATTACCAGCTTGAGGCAAAATTTCGCGGCATGATTTCACAACACAGGAACCTATCCATTAAAACTTAAGAGGCTGTCCGCCTCAGAACCGACCAGCTCCAATTTCGGCCGATCACAGAATTCTCTCAAATTTTTACTGTGAGATATTTGATCTTTTCTACGGGCAAAGATTGTATTTATTTGGTTCGTAATGCTATTTCACGAAAGTTTTTGCAACGAGATGTGGGGACGGTCAAAAACAAAGAAAATTGTTTATTTCAGCGTTAATTGTTTATTTCAGCGTTTCGCTGGAGGTTCTAAAAACTTACGCCTTTGTTCAAATAGCATAAATCGGACATATGGTATTATTTTACATCTCTTCTGTCGATTAATAGCAAAAAATGTAAATTTTGACTAAACAGTTAAGAATTACACTATTTTGAAAATACCACACAAACAGCACTTTCCAAATTTGAGCGAGTGTGCTGTTGTTCAAAGACGCTTTTCTCAAAAGTATAACGTAATCTGGAGATCTAACCACTATCTGTGTTTAGTATTAGGGCTGGTGTACCGAAAAAATAAAAAAAAATTTTGGCAACTAGTCTTTTCGAGCTACAGCTGCTCGATGAACTTTACTAATTTTCCTCGATCAAAGTGCATATGACTTAATTTATGCATGCTTGTGGTTACTCCATTTCTCGCTCAAAATCAATATTTGAGGCAGTGCCTATTTTCAAAACTAGCACGGTTGTTTTGTTAAGGTGAGGATGTCCATGAATTAATCCAAACTTGCCCCAAATTTAGCAATTACGAAGCAATGGGTACAAATGAACATCTTCTGTGTGACATTACGGAGTAACCACACGTCTGCATAAATGTAGAGGTAGATGTAGATTTATTTATACTCGAAATTTATGGAGCTTGTCAGGCACCTAGCTTAGATAGCTAATGAATCGAGTAGAAAATAAATGAAATATAATACTAAAAAGTTACAATAAAAGTTCAGAGATAATAAGTAAAATATGAGGTTAAGTCCTATGGACTTTGATCGTTGAAAATTAGTAAAGTTCATCGAGCAGCTGTAGACACAGGCAGCCCAAGCTCACTACTAGAAAAGCGGACGTGACTCTTACCGTGTTGCGCAACGTTTTATATTTATAAAGGTTTGTATGGGATGTTATCGGTTTGCCTTAAAAGAGAGAAAAAAATGTCTTGTTTTGAAATAAAATGGACTTACCTTATTGCCTTGTTGTTTTCTTTGTTGATTCCTAGCGTCTCAGGCCATTTTGAAGCGTTTTCGGCGAGTTAGCGCTATGTTGAACACCAACGTAGCGCTAACTCGCCGATAATAACGCTTCAAAATGGCCTGAGACGCTAGGTAAGTCCATTGTATTTCAAAACAAGACATTTTTTCTCTCTTTTAAGGCAAACCGATAACATCCCATACAAACCTTTATAAATATAAAACGTTGCGCAACGCGGTAAGAGTCACGTCCGCTTTTCTAGTAGTGAGCTTGGGCTGCCTGTGCTGTAGCTCGAAAAGACTAGTTGACAAAACATTTTTTGTTGTTCTCGGTACACCAGCCCTAATAATAAACACAGATAGTGGTTAGGACTCCAGATTCCGTTACGCTTTTGAGAAAAGCGTCTTGGAACAACAGTACACTCGCTCAACTTTAGAAAGTGCTGTTTGAGTGGTATTTTCAAAATAGCGTAATTCTTAATTAATTGATCAAAATTTACATATTTTGCTATTAATCGACAGAAGAGATGTAAAATAATACCACATGTCCGATTTATGCTATTTGAACAAATGCGTAAGTTTTTAGAGCCTCCAGCGAAATGCTGAAAATTATCGCTGAAATAAACAATTTTCTTTGTTTTTGACCGTCCTCACATCTTGTCGCCAAAAATTTGATAAAAAAGCTTTACGAACCAAATAAATACAATTTTTACCGAGAGAATAGATCAAATATCTCACAGTAAAAATTTGAAGGAATTCTGTCATCGGCCGAAATTCAAGTGGTCGGTTCTTACGCGGACAGGTGAGCACAAACGCCGGTTAAAAGAAAATTTACTTGTTTTGCTTCTTAAGTAGGCTTCAATAAACCATTGTCGGATACAGGAGCCTCGATGGTAATTATCAGCCCTCTTGCTCCTGGAGTAAAACCAGAAGACATTAATTGCTGAGAACAGACCCTTATATAAAACTACCATGACATTTTGATAAAAATGAATAAAGGCTGATAGTTTCGAAAGAAACTGTTTGGGGCTGCGTCGGTGGGAGTAACGAAATAATTTGGATATATCAACAAAGTTGAAATGGTAAATTGGCCACCGTAAAATTGTAATCATTACGGTGGCCAATTTACCATTTCAACTTTGTTGATATATCCAAATTATTTTGATAAAAACCCTCTTATGTAAATCGTCATCGTTACATAGCGACAATATAGGGGTAAAAATATGATAAGCTCTGGAAATAAGGTACGGGTTTAAGACTCTTGGTTATATATAAAGCAAAGCAGTGACCGGTTTTCTTTTACCGGGCGTTTGTGCTTACCTATTTGGCAAAATTGCATTTAGTTTTAAATGGATAGGTTCCTGTGTTGTGAAATCGTGCCGCGAACTTTTGCTAAGTTAGCTTTGCATTCTATAATTTTTATGCAAGGTAATGACCAACATTGATAATACGCCATAGAGCACACGTCAAGCTCTACATTAACTTTTATCACCATCGAAACCCGCGTGTCTCTACTGACACGGACCGAAGCTCTGCGTGACGTCACACTAGTTTGCAGACGAGATTGACGGGAGATAAAAATAATAACTGCTAATGTGGGATAAATTGGCCACAATAATGACGCTTTTATTTCACCCGACATCAAGAACATTGATATAATAAACATCTCGCAATATCTTAAGCAAAGGTGGGGTTAAATATCGGCAAACAGGCAAATACGTTTAAAAAGGCAACGAAAGCCTGAAGAGAAGATCGGAGCATGGGAAGGGGGCGGGAAAATTCTTCTACAGCACCGAAAATCTGTGTTCGGATTTTAACACGATGGGAATGAAGGCGAGGAGGACCAGGAGAAAAACTGACATTGCCTATAACCTTGGTGCTATTTGATCTGAGCTCATTTGATTGGCTTAAGATCTGTGATTGACAGCACTCCTTGCCCCATGCAAAGGCACACCTAAATACTTAAATATATATATGACGGGCCTCGAGATAAAATCACATTATGCTTATGTCGTAATGTTGGCCTTTTCGACACACCCATGGTTAACTCTCTCTTCGTGTAAAAAAGAAGTTTCGTTGCTTAGAAAGGCCTACATCTTCCCTTCTTTTTGTTGAACAAGTTTGTTTTCTTAAAACTGCGTAGGATGGTGGATCGTGTTTGAACCTTGTAGGGGATGCTATATTATTTTGTTCTAACACCTGTATATATTCTATATGTACAAATCTTGAAATGAATAAATAAATCCTGACTAAAAAGGAAGTTACACCACTTCATCGCACTGTTTGCTGTGGCCATCCAACCTTCTCGTCAAGCGACGTCCAGCCTTCATCCTGGTAACGTGCTTTTATTCTATTTAATGTGGGTGAGTTGACTAATCATTTTGACAGAGTTAGAAGACAGCTTCTTTTCAAAAGATACTTCGTACGATCTAAATTAAGATACCTAGCGCAAATTGCCACAACCGGGGAATTTTAGTCATACTTGAAGGCAACAGTATGAACCAGTCTTATATCTTTACTCAATAGAGAAAATGCCGTAATTTGATTGAATTTACAGCTGAATACTGTGGTTTTCAGAGATAAGGTTTTGAAATTCTTGAGAAGAAAAGAAATTCCTTTAATCAGGTTGGTAATAGATGACTGAGATGCTTGATGGTTTTTGTAAATTTACTCACGCGACACTTTCGACATTTCTGCTACTAGCAGTAGCAGAGGAATGTCTAAAATGGTCTAGCTTACCATGGAGTCTCTTTTGGCTCAGTGAAAGATCATTAGAGCTGGAAATTGGAACGTCAGGGGTGCGATTCGTCATAGGGGATTCAGAAATGTTTCTTTTTTTCGCCGTTGTCATATCTCGGTTTCGTCACTTAGTAATATCCAAACGTTCGTGTATTGAGAACCGAAAAGATCTATGGCTATTTACTTTTTACTCTACGGCTTTCTAAAGCGATCGAGTGCAGGAACCACACAATTTTAAAGGAAGCCAGCAGATCAAGGTTTTTTTTACCAACTACATCGTTAATGCCAGCAATAACTCATTAACGGGCTGGTTTACATGCTGTGGCCCAGCCGGTACGCGCATGGCAACAACCTGCGTTCCCGCTGATCATTGCGGTACGTTGGTTCCCGGCTAGTTGGCGGGTAAGCATCCAAGCGTAGACGAAGGCTTAGTGGTACGATCCGTCTGTCTCTCTGTGTCGCAAGTATGTTGCAAAGAATCGCAGAGCGTACATGTGAGGAACTGCAGTGGCTTTTTTGTTTACAAACAAATCATGGATTCAAGTTTAAGCTTTAATTTTCGAGTTCGTGGAGCTGGTATTGAAAGCAATTATGATGCTCTCTAATTGTAAGATTAAACGAGACTTACCTGTAAGTTGAAGTTTGATATAAATTCTATCACATTATCATGAAGTGTAAAGGGATCACATGAGATTGCACCATCCAATCCCAGCAGTCAAAATTGAGAGAGTGAGCAAATGCTGTACGGAATTGTGAAAAAAGATCCGGGTGGGTCCCTAAAATAATAAGTTGGGGTGGGCATGTGATCCCTTTACACTTCATGATGATGTGATAGAATTTATATCAAACTTCAACTTACAGGTAAGTCTCGTTTAATCTTACAGGTTTATCCCATCATCCTCAGTGTAGGGATCCCACGAGATGTTGAGAGCCAGCATTTGTGAACCAAATAAAAACAAAGATGTAGGTTTACAGTCCAAAAACTTAATTAGTCTACAAAAATAGGAAGAAACAATGGGTGCTAAAAACGAGCTAAATGTTTCATCTCTTACAATGCAAACATTACAGTACTGACAAGGAGGAATTCAAGACAGTAGTAGCATAGGCTCCTTCCTTGTGCATCTCTTTAAGATAATATTTAGCAAAGGTTGATTGGTTTGACCAGCCTGCTGTACGAAGGATGGTTCCCAAAGGGACATTAGCATGAGATGCAGCAGAGACCAATGCTGCCCTAACTCTCTGTGGTTTGAAACGGGTAAGGTCAACCCCTGCTAAAGCCAAAGTGGTTTTGACCCAACGTGAGATTGTGCTCTTAGCTACCTGCTTATAAGGCTTTACAAAACTAATAAACAGGCTCCTGATATTCCCACGGAGAGGTTTGGTTCTGGCTAAATATTCTTTAACAACTGAAACTGGACAAAGGTCATTATCAAGGATGTAAGCTGGAAATTCAAGTTCATGGAGGTGATAACCTGGCCTTGTTTGTTTAAGCATATCCCCAATAGAACTTTCACAACAGAATCATTTACGAACATGTTACGAATATCTAATACATGAACAGTTTGTATCCTCTGAGCTGACAGGATAGCTAACAAAGTCACTGTCTTAAGAGTCAACACTTTGAGACTCAATTTCTCAACTGGAGATTGAGTCTTAAGAAGTTCAGTAACAAAACCGGATCCCATGCAACTGTGTATCGTGGAAGAGATGGTTTCTGTTGAAAAACCCCTTTCATAAATTGCTTGGTGAGAGGTAATTCTCCGAATGAAACTCCAGCTTGCAAAGGTAAGACTTGTGACAATGCGGATCTGGCAGTGTTCAATGCACTGTAGCCTAAGCCCTTTTCAAACAATTCAGTTAGGAAATCCAGAACCTTTATGAAAGAAACTGAGCAGGGATCCAGACCCCTTTTAGTGCAAAAGTTGTGCCACTTCTTGAGATATACATGGTATTGTTGTTGAGTGGTTTCTCTCCATGATTGGAGGATAACTGCGGAAGCTTTTTCTGAAACACCTCTTGCTCGTAATGAATCCCGGATAATTTGCATTCCATTAGCTTTAACTTTTTGTGAAGAGGGTGTCGCATCTGGGGGTGGGTGGGAAGGGTCAGTAACTGAGGGTAGCGTGGTAGAAGAAGAGGATATTCTACAAACATGCGTAACAGGCGAGGAAACCAGGTTTGGGTGGTCCAAACTGGAACAATGATGATGCCATGTGCTTGATCCTGTCCTGTTTTCTGTAAGATCCTGTTGATTACAGCAAAAGGAGGGAAAGCATAAAAATTATATTCCTTCCAGGTAATTGAGAAGGCATCAATTGCAAAAGCTTCTGGGTCTGGTTTCCAGGAAATAAAAGGTCGTACCTGAAAATTGAGTCTGGAGGCAAAAAGATCTATTGAGGGTTTACCCCAGTGACAGGATATCCTCTGAAAAACAAGAGGATCCAACTTCCATTCAGTATCGAGAAAATTTTGTCTGGACTCAGTATCCGCTAGGACATTAAGTTTCCCTGGGATGTGGGCTGCAGTAACCCACAAATTTCTTTCAATACACCATAGCCACAATTTCCTTGTTACTGAGTTGCATGATGCGCTTCTACCACCCACTGTATTAATGTATGAAATAGCTGTATTGTTGGCAATCAGATACAATGATACAGGCCGTACAGGCCTGATTTTTTTCAGGTCTGATTTTCGCTATTGCTTAAATAGCGCTAACTACTGCGAGGATCGTGTATCATACGTATCTAATACCGCAGTTCAAAATATATGAACTTCATATATTTTATTGTATCTTATTTATCACTTTCACGGGTTTATTACGAATCAACTTAACGGCCTGCTCCCAGTTGGCTTGTTAGCTCAATTGGTAGAGCGCTGCACTAGTATCGCCGAGGTCAGTGGTTCGAATCCCGTACAGGCCTGATTTTTTTTTTTTTTCAGGTCTGATTTTCGCTATTGCTTAAATAGCGCTATCTACTGCGATGATCGTGCATGATACGTATCTAATATCGCAGTTCAAAATATGTGAACTTCATATATTTCATTGTATCTTATTTATGACTTTCACGGGTTTATTACGAATCAACTTAACGGCCTGCTCCCAGTTGGCTTGTTAGCTCAATTGGTAGAGCACTGCACTAGTATCGCAGAGGTCAGTGGTTTGAATCCCGTACAGGCCTGATTTTTTTTTTTTTTTTCAGGTCCGATTTTCGCTATTGCTTAAATAGTGCGATCTACTGCGAGGCGTGCATCATACGTATCTAATACCGCAGTTCAAAATATATGAACTTCATATATTTCATTGTATCTTAGTATTAAGTATTCCGCCCAACTGCTCCATTAAGGATAAATTTTTGCCTTCAGTCGTTTACCCGAAAAATTCTCAAATCCACTTCACACCACACCAATTGGAAGGTTACAGATTTCAATGAATCAACGGTGCCCAGGCCTAAGGTGGACACCCGAAATTTGCAGCATTTTTAGCCGGCTCGTTTTCCAGTATTCACCAGCGGTTCCCATAGTTAGATAAATACTAAAATAGATATTCTCGTATTTTGTGGGGATAAATCTGCCTATTTTGGTAGGAAAATCGAGGATTGTTCAGAGCAAACGATTTCATGAACTATACATGACTTTGCACCCCCCCCCCTCCCCGCCGTCCCCGCCTACTTTACATCCCCTCATTCGCTACTTCCCTATCCCCGGGGATTTAGCGGTTTGACTGATTACACATTCGCACAGAGTCCAACGAATTGTCTTTCCAAGCAGGTCAAGGAAGTTTTGAGCCGGTGACTGCAAAATCTCGTGCGCTGTCTTAGTAGCTTTACAGTAGTCTTTTCAACCCCCCAGAGGTTAATAAACAAGGTAAATAATATAGATATATTCAGGGCTCGACACTAACAGTAGCCCTCTTGCCTCAGATTAGTAGAAATTCAGTTTTGGCCAGTGTTTTTGGGTTCCACTGGCCAGTTTGGCTAGTAAACGAACTGACATTGTCGTAGCATCTAAGATGTCACCAGCCACTTGGTTAGTAAGTTGAAAAGTTAGTGTCTAGCCCTGAATTATTTGAATGCATGATCATATTGCACTAATACTGTACTCAATAAAGTAGGACAAGACGAACAATGAATTCAGCTGATCGTAAGACGAACACTGGTTGTTGTTGAATTTTGCAAATTTGACACTTTTAATGGTTTAATCATTTTAGCTTGGCAAAGAAAATACTTCAGTTCATAAACTCATATTTTCTTGCAGATTTTCTGAGATAACTCAATTGTTGTGAAATTTGTGCTAATCGACCGACATAATTATGCAATAGCTGTAACTAATAAGTGGATCGAAAGTTGCCAGGTAAAATGTAGCTTTTGATGTCAGATTAAGCCTTTTTTTCACAAAAGCTTTTAGAGATAGGTTTCTCAACGTAGGTTTCTCAATTACAATATCTACCTTCACATTTCATGAACTAAGATACGATGCTCGCCGGTTTGTATTTTTACTTCGATTACATTTCCGTCACAGAGTGGAGTTGCGTGACCAAGTGAAAGACAACAGTGGAAGGCAACGTTGTTAACGTTGGCTGTTTGCAGTTTAATACTCGTCCGCTTTGGAAAATTTTTGAAAATAAAGTCCTAAATTTTTCTTCAGAATATATTTGAGATCAATATACTACAATCAATAACAATATTTCATTGAAAAGAGTAACAAAATGGATGGATTATGTTCGTCATTTTCAAATCCGGTGGCCTTATCCCGTGACTTTCACACCCGGTCTGTGAAGGCCACGGGTGATTACCCCCTTCTCCAAGTTCTTGTTAGAGCCTCCCCTGACCCCGAGCCCCTTTCTGTTCTTGCTTGAAAAGTATTCAATAACATTTAGAGACATGTTTAACCATTAAGTACATTTTTGTGGTATAGTGATGTCAAGCAAGTTTATGTACAATACATTTTTGTTAATGACTTAAATTTAAAGGCATATAACATAGACTAAGCTTTACGTTCCCCATGAAATATTTAAATTCTATGTTTGTATAGCTGTTTATGTCACCATTTCTGTAAAATTGAGCAGGAATTTTCCAGCTCAGATTTAATATACATTTACAGTTACATGTCATTAGGTCGGTAAAATCATCAAGATATCACACCAACCGTAAAAATAAAGCAAATAACCAGACAAAGGTAATTGTAGCCTGGTCTGCCCTTTAGGCAGGATGATTCATAGAGAAAGCTTGAACATGATATTGGAGTTCTGAAATATTAATTTCATTGTATAGATTTACTATTTACTATCATTTTTTTATCTACATACTTTTTGTCAGAATCACGGAAGTTATCATAATGCCAGAAGGAAGAGGTTTCTCATGGCGACAACTACTGACAGTGGAACCTGTTCTGTTCCTGTATGCATTTGGTTTGTTCATGAATATTCCAGTATCGCAACAGTTTATATACCACAGGCTAAGTGAGGCAAAGGGATATCCTTATCATTTTCAGCAAGACACAGGGTGTGAGGGGAAGAACTTGAATGATTCCATGAAAAAGCTTGAGAAAGAGGTATGGAATAGATGTAATGCATTTAAGCCTCCAACCTTGTGGTGCGGTAATTCTATTTTTTCTGGCGAACCATTATAAACTACAGCCAATCCACAGTACTCTTAGAGGCCTGGATCCAGTTGTTCTAAGGGCAGATAATGCTATCCAACAGATAAATATTCCCAGGGATGAGTGTCAACAAAACCTACTGCCCTGTCCACCACATAGAGATTTTCCCTGTGGATGGCCTTATCCCTCCTTGGAACAACTGGGACTTGGCTGCATAGAAATAATTTGGAATTCAAATTTAGTCTTGAGTGTTGTGTGGTGTAAATGGTTTGCATTGTTTATGTGCGTGGTTGAATTATTAGACACCACACCAGTATTGTGACATGTTCAATAACAGACTTTGTTTGCAATTGTGGCTTGTGTGTTATCAGTTCTGGAGGTTCAGTTACAGTAGGTTTGTTTGTTGTGTTCTTTAGATCACAGTATTTCATCATCCAGCCATTTGTGTCTGTTCAGTTTACAATTAATGAATGGTGATAGATAATTAATGAAGTGTTGTACTGATTTGAGTTTTTTAAAGCTAGTTATATCTAGCAGGCTCTTACTAAAAGCATTGCAGCACAAGCTTTTCTTCTCCCATGATTCAATTGAAGACCTTGAGAAAAGCAAGCCTGCACAAAAACAACAACAACAACAACAACAATTTATTTAAGATTAGAAATATAGCTAAGTACATTGGTTTTTCCCTGCAAATAGCTTATGAACTAATTGAGGCAGGGAGATCTAAGGACAGTTTACAAGTACAGGATTTATCTATAGATGGACTAACAATGAAAGCACTACTATGCAGTAAATAGAATAAACATAAAAGAGAGCAAGTATATTAAGATTACAAAAAGAGGCTAACCCAAAGTGTTAAATAACTTAATAAGACGGGAGACTTCGACATAATCATCTTCTGACCGTAAAAAATTAAGTAGTAACTCCTTTATCTTTTTACCAAAAGATGAAAGTTTGAGTTGTTTAATTGAATAGGGGATAGAGTTCCAAATTTGAGCACCACTTCTTGAGAAAGAAACATACATTTTATCTTTTTAGAGAATTTGACAAAATACAAGTCACTAGAGACTGATCTTGTTCTGTAGTTATGAATCTGACTTGTTTTAACAAACTGATTGAGTATACCAACTGGTGCTGTCTGTCTGTTGATATCATACAATAAATAGCTACAATCTCTGAAAAATAGGCTAGGTTGGGGAAGACAATTCAATTTGAGGAAGAAGGGTACAGTGTGCTCCTTAGACTTACTGAAGTAAATAAGATGTAAGGCCTCTTTTTGTAGAATTACGATCTTTTTTTGAAATGTCACGGCACAATTTCCTCAAGCATAAATACTATAAGTTAGATAAGGGACAATTAGTGAATTATAAACTGAAAGTAAGACACGACGCGGGACATAATGTCGAATCTTGGCAATAATTCCTATTGACTTGCTAATTTTGTGGCAGATAGATTCTATATGGTATTTCCATGAAAGATTGAATCAATCATTAAGCTGAGATATTTTACATAGTCTTTCATTTCAAGGTTTGCATAGGTATAAGTCACAGAGTCAAAAATTATAATCCTAGGTATTAAAGGCATATTTTTTTGTAGGGGACGAAAAAATTACAAAGTTTGATTTTTTCACATTCAGAGCTAGTTTATTGGCCTTAAGCCAATCGTTGACGTTGCCAAGTTCGCGATTAACAAAAGATTCGAGTTCCTTTAAGTTGCTATTTGCAGATATTATACTGGTATCGTTAGCAAATAGATAAAAGTTAACTAACAAAAGTGAACTGCCCAAGGTCTACAAGTGGTCAGGAATTACTTGTACCAGACCCCTGGCAGGCCTCTTGCTTGCTTACTCTGCTCAAGGCCTTAACCCTTTTTACTCCCAAGATCTAATTATTAATTCTCCTTATTGTCTGCCATACAATTCTTATGATGGTAGATCAGAGAATTTGGCATTTGATCAACTAATAGTCCCCTAATTTATATTTTTCATTATTCCCATCACTTGTCTGTTTGAGATTGTAAAGAGAAATTCTCTCTTGGTCACTCATGGGAGTTTAAGGGTGAAACTTGCCTGTGGGCAAAATGCTTGTGCCACAGCACCAGTAAATGACAGCCTACCTTCAGGCTATGAAATTACTTATGTGATGATGTATCATCTTCCACAGGTGCAAACAGATGCTTCATATGTCCAGCTAGGTATTGTGATGTTCTCTGCTCTCCCATCTATTGTCATTACTTTATTCATGGGTGGATGGACAGACAAAGTTGGCCGACGCCCTGCCCTGATCTTGCCTACTCTTGGCAGTGCATTAGAAGCTGTTGTAGTTCTCCTAGTTATGTACTTGAAATGGCCCATTTACTGCTTGTTCATTGGTGGATTTTTGCACGGTATTTGTGGTTATTACACAACTATCATCTTGGCTTGTATGTCATATATTGCAGATACAACAGAAGAGTCGAGAATTGCCCTGCGGCTGGGTGAGTTAGGGTTATACTCCTAGAAAGACTGACAGATAACCTTCATGGAGTATCTTCCACCAATTGTTAAATACATGCACCAGACTACAACAGAATAGGCAAAGACAAAAAGCCGATTAATCCCCCCCCCAGCCTCCAGTAAGTGATATACCCCACGTCTACTGGTAATTAGCATTAGGACTTTGTTGAAAGTGTCATACTTGCTCGAGATTACACCAGACGAAAAGCCGATTGATGCCCCCCAAGCCTTCAGTCAATGATATAACCCACGTCTCTTGGTATTTAGGGTGAGAACTTTGTTGAAGTTGTCACACTTGCTCTAGGTTACATGCCTAAATCTCGGCCTGGTAATTACCATTGGTTCATGTCGAAGTTTATAACCTTTTCCTTCGTTGGCCAATCAAAATGCAAAATTTCCCCATATTTCCAAATGTCACCCTATCTTTTTTTTTCCTTGTTTCCAAAATGACAGGTATTATCGAACTGATAGTATTTCTTGGCGGCATGGTGGCTCAGTTGACCAGCGGACTGTGGATAGAGAAGCTCGGTTTCATCACTCCTTATTGGATCATATTTGGCTGCCACATGGCCGCGGTGCTATACGCCATTTTCTTTGTTCCAGAATCGCGCGCAAAATCCAGTGAAAACACAGGCAGATTATTCAGCCTTCAGAACTTGAAATCCAGCTGGAGGGTTTACGCCAAAGCCACAGGCAGCAGGGAAAGAAACCTAGTGGTTTTGACGTTTTGTAATGGTTTCCTGGCGATAGCTGTGATGGGAATTAATGGCGTAGTGAACCTTTACACCCTTCACTCGCCGCTGTGTTTTTCGCCCATGTTAGTGGGATATTTCCTGGCCTTTCGTCAATTTATGCACGGAACCGGTGGAGTGTCAGCTATAAAGGTGTTAGGAATGTGTCTCCCAGATGCCGTTGTCAGTCGTATTGCCATAGTGTCCTACATAGGATTTTTGATTTTCCTCGGATTTTCCACCAACGAGTTCATGGTTTTTATGGGTGAGTGGTGTCGAACGCTTTCAAACATTGTTAAATAAAGTGATCTTTTGATACGTTCGTATTTGGAATGACTGCAATAAGGCCAGGTGAAGCAAACCGCACGCAAATTAAATCGAATTTTTATGCAAAAAATCTTGCACCAACGCTGGGATGGCCTGAACTATTGCTTGCGATTAGAGCATTTATCGGTTCAGTGTCGTAAAACGAAAACCAAAATGAAAAACAATGGCAGAAGAAAGAAAAATTCCTTTAAGAGCCAATGAGAACTCAAAGCAAACAACAACCAAACTGCTCAAAGCGCGAGAAAACACGGGCGACCAAAACGTGATTGGTTTTAGTTTTGAACCTGATTGGATGAAAGTGGTGCGAGTTTTCTGGACCAATCACAGAGCGAAGTAAAGGAAAACCAATATGAACTCGGGTTACTTTCGACACTCAATTAAACATTGCTCTTACTAGCTTCAATTTAACTTGTATTTCAATAAAGCAGGTGATTTTTAAAGATTACCGGCCGCTTTTATTCCCACTGACATATTCGCCTAGAGTCCTCCTTTGGAGAGAGCCCCCCTCTCCACAAATGTTTGAGCTCTTAAAAAAAAGCGCTAGCATATACCTATTTTTTCCGCTTTCTATCAAAACCACACGGAAGTGGTGGAAGCTTCAAATTACACAACATCTCAGTTTATTAGGAATATTCCGAGCGAACGATCAACAGATTTTATAGTAGTACACGAACAACTGTTCACATCTCGAGAAATTTTAAGTTAATAATCATGCTGTTACCTTCATGGTCCTAGCTCAGTGGAAATGCATGGATCTTTTGTGATCTTAATAAGTTTGAAAACTTTTAAGGTGATGATACCCACTTGCATTCCAAAACCAAATTTTTTGGGCTCTTTTTTTTTTTTTTTTTTTTTTTTTTTTTTTTTTTTTTTTTTTTTTTTTTTTTTAGCTCCCTTAGTTGGTATCTTTGGTGGTGCAGGCCAGCCTGTTCTCAGAGCTATGATGTCAAAAATTGTCAGCGAAGACGATCAAGGTAAAGTGATGCCATCATTATAGTTGCAATGCTTTGATCTAGACTTAACACTTAGAAGAAACTTTTGGACGAACGTTTCTTTTTTTTTTTTTTTTACGATGATTTACCAAGTTCTCTAAGGCACAACCTTTCATTCTCCCAATTTAACATCCTTTGTACGCTTTTTTGACTCCTTTACTTGCCCTTAAATGCAAACGTGGTCTTTGTGGGGGCATGGCGCCCATACATATACACAGATGCACTTTGCTCTCCTTAACTCAGATCCTAAATTTCTACCGTGAAGTATTGATTAATTTGTTCTTTCCATCTTTTTTCAGGGTCATTATTTTCCACTGTTTCCTCCATAGAGATGCTCTGCACTTTCGGGGGCACTGCGCTTTTCAATTCGGTATACCCCAAATCTCTGAAATTCGACATGCCGGGATTTGTGTTTGTGCTGGGAGGCACTTTGCTGCTGTTACCACTTCTGTCTACCTTGTGAGTTATTTTTGTACCTTTTTGTAACCTTTGTGAGGCATTGTCTACGGGAGTTGGCATTTCTTGGCCACTCGGTAGCAGGTATTTACCACTCAGCTGTTGGCATGGCGTCCTTCGCAGCCGTCTTTCGGGATGTCACGCCTCGGGGGAGCGTTGCGTGACATCCCGAAAGACGGCTGCGAAGGAGACTACTGTTGGCGTGGCTCACTCTATTATTGTTTTCTGAAGTGGGGTGTAACGTGCCTTAGACTGGGCTTCGTGAAACGAATACTGTAGCAATCGAAGTGGCCCCATGCACCCCCCCACCCCAATTAGAACTTGAGCGCGGTAAAACAGGAGTGAATCAATCGTGATCAGTTTTAGTTTCGCTTCTTACTGTTTGAGGGGATGGCAAAATTCTTATAGATAACTGAAATTGTTTACCGTCAATACAATCCCTGATCAATTGAATATCGCTCCATCAAATTATCTTCGTCAAAGTTTTCAAGGATTGTTTAGTGCTATGAAGTTTTCCAGTACACTTAAAATGCACCGCATTATTTCAGCGAGAAGTCAGTAGAACGTACATTTATGAAACTTGAAAGCAATTTTGAAAGCCAAAAAATGATCAAATTGAATTATGCGTAGTTCACTCTCCTGTTTTTGCCTATCCAATAAAATTCTCGAAAATTGACACCCTCTTACTATTTATGCAGCTTGGAATGTGAGACGTTTAGAGGTGAGCTGCGCTTTTATTTCGAAAAAGGAAAACTATACATGTAGACCTTCTTGTAGCCTGTTTCAAGCATTCTGTTGGTAAACAAAGAGAATAGGTAACGATAGCGAAAAAAACCAGGGAGGCTTGGGTTGGGCAGGTAGTGAACCCAACCCGACCCAAACCTCCCTCGTTTTTAATCCTCAGCTATTATAGCGCCGTTTACTATTTTGCTCCGTTTTAATAATAATAATAATAATAATGAACGTTCTTAATACGCATTTAAGAATCTCAATGCGCTTACAATAATATTTACTAAGGTTGAGATCGGACGTCAGCATTATCAGGCGCCTCTGGCAGCCGCTTTAGTCCATGTAACGACCTCACCTTTTCCCACCCATCCCACCCCAGGGGAGGACATCCATCACACAGTAATCTCGTGCGTGGGAAATTAACGTCTCCTACCCCTAACCCTGCAGGAGACGGGACCTCCATTTATTCGTCCCTATCCGAGAAGACTAGAATATCTAACCATTTCTTGATGTTGAGAAAGGAAGCATATTCTTCTCAGTTAATTTTAAGACCCTGAGTGTTGGTCCGGCCGGTATTGAACTCTCGACCTCCCGCACGGCAGTCCGGCGCTCTCCCAATTGAGCTAACCAGGCGGCGAAAAAAAAATATATATATATATATATATATATTTATGTATATATTTTCATCCACAAGTATGTTTACCCGTAAACAGAAGATACTGGAAATGTTTCATATTCTTCACGAACACTGTTTGTAACAAGTTAATGATTCATTATTTTTACCTTCAAGTTGTTTGAGGGATCAAGAAATGTTTACGCGGAGAAGGAAGATCAACAGTGAAAATACAAAGGATAGAGAAGACGAAGAAGAAGAACCTTATGAGCCCGACTCCCCTGGTATATATGTTCCCGACGATTCCCCCATCATCCCTACAGTTTCTTGAAGGAGTACGATGCTCTTTTGATACTGTAGCAATATGGTTGTTTTTTTTTTAATCTTCAAATGAATCATGAAAATTTTATAACAGATTATATGCATACTACTAAGGCTAGATGCAAGGGTGGGGTTGGAAGCGAGGCATGAGACTGTGACTATTGCGAGCAGGCTTTCGTTAGTGTTACGACGCCAGCTGGGAAGCCTGCGGGTTTCGAGCCGGTGAGCAAGGCGAGCGTGCAAGAGGTCTCCAAGTGATCTGGCAATTTTCGTGCCAGAGTCTCCCAGACTTCTCGCATGCTTTAATTTGTTACTCGTTTCGCAGCTCTAATGAGAGCTTGCTCGCAGGCTCTGGTTACAGTTGTAAATGATTGGCAGAGTTTTCTTGGGGCGGCGGTCATGTCGGACTCAGAAATGTCAAAAGTAGCGGAGTAACCTTGCACAACTCCAGTCCGCACGTGACCTATCTTTTGTAGGCATACTAGAGTCGCGTGACAGTGCAATGAAAGTGGGAGGGGTAAGGAAAATTTTCACTCCCCCGCACGGGTTAATTGCGTTGCTTCTACTCGTTTGAAAAAGGCGAAGAGTTTGTTCCACATGTCTAATGAAAGCCGAAAGGGGAAATCATGATTGATGTAATTAAAGCAAGAGGAAATTAGATACTGAAAAGGATATTTTATTTTTAAAACGATGCAGTTATAACGGTCCAAATGACGGCGAAAAAAAAAAAGAAGAAAAGCTCATAGTGATCATTCAACGATAGAAAAATGAAATTTAAATTCAAGTAGAGGAGCCAACATAAGGAAGAACATGAGGAGAAGTCATTTGGAATAAATAGATAAATATTTGTTATTATAATCAAGAAGATGAGAGAGTCAATTGATTTTTGAAATGTTTAAGACACAAAAAATAAAAAAAGGCATAGCAACTTATTATTGAGAAAGTTTTGAGTTTTGTTTTGGATTAACATAAATCTCTTTCCCCGGAGCAGACGTACCTTGTTTCGTTCTTGACTTTGTGTTATGTGTTCATTTAATGGCTCAGTCAGTAAGGAGGCACTCAGTCTTCCAATACTTTATACAGTCAAAGATCAACTCTCTATCGATCCACTACAATCATCCTACATGATAACAGTACTATTACGTCATTCAGTAGTCACACAATAATCACTAATGTTGGTACAAAGTACTTGTATCTTTCAAGATTCTAGTACGGGAACATCGCACGGGAAGTACGTAGTGAGTAATATTACTCACCGCATATTCCCATGCGATGTTGAAAGCATCGTAGAGGAATGTACTTGACGAAATGACCAAAATAGCAAAAAAAATTAACTATGTTGGTACAAGTATTTGTTGCCACAGTAATCAAAACACCAATCATAGCGTTACGAAAGCCCCCACCCCACCCTACTAGAATGAAGGGTGATTGCGTGACTTGTAAGGTGTTGCGTAGACCCGCGAAGAGTGCAATTGTGGAGGAAGATTCTGCGATCTTTTGGAGTCAATACAATCCTTTACGAAACATTCTTCATCTTCTAAAGGAAATTAATGATCAAGTAACTTGACCTAGACAGACAGATTAAAGAAAGAGGTTAGATGCACTTTAGATTTTAGGTTTAATTTGTGTGTGAACAATTTGCGTTCAATATTGCCTTGGTTGTCACGGCATTAATTCGACTTCTCTCCACCCGGCCTTTACTCGTTCGTTGCAAATTTGTAGATAGTTAACGCCTCACTGGTTGGAGTCATGCTCTGCTTGTAAGACAAGCACCTTCTTAGTTAAGCTTCTAGTTCATTATAAGATAAAGGGAGGTATTTGAAGACGTTTCGAATTTGGTTTCGCGAGAGATACACCTAATTTCAATTCGGGACCCCAAGTTTGGATTGCGGAGGGACATGCTCGACGCAGTGGCGAACCGTACCAAACGCGGTGCGACGTTGACAACGCCTGCAGAACTTTGTTTATTTGTACCTATATGTGTCTCAGTTTTTATTTATTTTTTTAACCACAAAAGTGTTATTAACAGACTGCCCAATTTCTTATTTGCGATCGCATTTAAGCAATTACAATTCGTGTGAACGACCGACTAGTACTGGTAAGTTGAAATGGTAAATTGGCCTCCATTCGCTCCGACGAAGGGTTAACGCTCGAAACGTCAGCTTTTGTAATCGTTACGGTGGCCAATTTACCATTTCAACTTTGTTGATATATCCAAATTATTTCGTTACCCCCATCGACGCAGCCCCAAACAGTTTCTTTAGAAACTATCAGCCTTTAGTACTGGTAGGGCCTAGTACTAGACTAGTAATGAACAGGCCATACCTAAATTTTATCGACATGGAAAATATCGAACGTGTCATAATGTATTATTTGTCTTCGTTTCTCAAATACACTAGACACGTTAGGACAAAGTTTGTTGTCTTTCCCACGGGTGTACATTTGCATATTGTTGCAAGGTGCTGCAAAAATGTCCCCTACTGTTTGGGTTATTGTCACGCAATTAGTGATGAAAGCGCGGCTGTTCTTGAAATTGCATACTTAAGATGAGAAACTTCTCATGGTTTTATATATATATATTAGCTGTTCAAAGGAAACTTTTCATTATTTTAGTATAGTGAAGAGTTTTCAGGATTCGCTCTTGCGTAACTGTGAATTCAATTTTGAATGTCACGCGGAAACGTGACTTATTAAACTATTGTAGAGCAATTTCTATTTTTAAGCATCTTCGAAGTTATTAATCTAATTTATAAATAAAACCACGTCGCTTCTTTAATTCTCTACTGAATTTAATTTGCTGAGCTAAATGACCATATATTGGGCTGAATGTTCGCTTTAACCTCTCCACGCCTTGCAATTGGTCAATTGGTACTCCAAGTCTTAAAGTGACGCAAAAAGTTGGAATGAATGATGGTGCAACAATCGTCACGGAAAAAAAAAAAAAAAATACTTGAAATCCGCTGCCAAAGGGCCCAAAGTTTTTTTTTTTTTTTCTTCGTAAATTGGTTGAGTGGTGTTCATCTGTAGATTTGGTTTGATTCGCGCATGATAATTTTTGATATGTAAATAAAATAACGTAATCCGGTTGAAATAATCAGGGGCTAAATATAAAGGAGGGAAAAAAAAGCCAAATTCAGTAGTTGTTAATAGCATGCGAAATGCTGAGTAATGTTGGATTTGTTATGTCTAAAAGGCAATCTCTTGGAACTATGATAAACTTGTAATAGTTGTTTGGTTTGGTTTGGTGAACGGGGTAAGGATCAATAGAAATTAACAGTTTGACGTGCATTGCAGTTTTATTGGGTAAGAGTATTTTTTTTTTCATTATTTTCTGGAGGCGTAGCCCGCTCAAGGAAGCATCGTTGTTTTTTTAAATCAACGTTATTAACAAATTCTTTTGATTTCTAGTGTTTAGTAAAGAACCACAATGCCCAATCTGAATTTGCCAAGATGGAGACGTTACCTAACAGTGGAACCAGTCGTACTGTTTTATACATTTGGTTTATTCATGAGTCTCCCAGTTATGACACAGTATATATACTTCAGAGTCAGTGATTTTAAGGGATTTCCGTATAACATATCGCAAACTTCAGAAAAAGGATGTGTCGAAGATTCTGGTGGAAACGGTTCGTCTTTGGAAGAGCTGGAAAAAGAGGTTGGAAGCAACAGGATCAAATTCGTTTGGTCTTCATTTTTTGTGTCAGGCTGGAGAATTTTTGAATTATTTTTTTTTTATTACACAAGACTACAGTACTTGAAAATGTGATGAAGTCATATCTACTTTTTTACCTGTTTTTGTTTTTCTTGTTTTTTGTTTTTTTTTTTTCAGTCCTTTTGAGAGAAAAGCCAAACGAGACAAAACAAACCACGAGAGAAAATTTTGTTTGTTCTTCTTTTCTCTACAATTTTATTAGTGCTTTTCTTTCTAAATGTTTTCTTTGGGGGGCGATTTTGTAGACGAATAGCCCCCATATATGCTTCTATAGGGAAATTCATTACTTGAAGAGAGAATTCCGCCTTAAATTGCACGCGAAAACCGATATATATCGCACTTATCGCGAAGTGGTGAGTGCGATATCAGTTTTAAGTGCAATTTGACGCGGAATTCGCGAGTCAAGTGATGATTGAATCGCATAATTGAGTAAAAATGAGAAAAAAAAGAAAAGAAAACAGTATTACTTATAGTTGTTATGTACACGTAGATGCGAAACAATATCACTTAGCCTCGTTTTCAACTCGCAATTCCACACTGAATACATCGCTTCGTTAACCAATCAGAAAGCGAGATTTAATGCAATGATGCGATTCTTTTCTTATATACTTATCTTTTAGGTGCAAACCGTGGCGTCTAGAGTTGACATGGGAAATGTCCTCTTTCAATCTCTACCGTCCATTCTAATGGTCCTTCTTTTGGGTCCTTGGACCGACACCGGTGGAAGACGTCCCGCTATATTAGCCCCTCCCCTTGGAAGTGCATTAGAGGCTATCACTGTCCTGCTTATAATGTACCTGGATTGGCCAGTGTATGTGTTGTTTGTCGGCTCGGCGATAAATGGCTTCTCTGGATTCTTTACAATCATGAATATGGGTGCATTTGCGTATGTTTCGGATATAACAACCGAAGAAGGACTCGCCATTCACATCGGTTAGTTAATATTTCTTGTCTATTTTTGAAAGCTAAAGCGAAACCATAACTGATTTGCTTTTACTTTACTACCCTACAAATTGCAAAAACTAATTCCACGACTGGCCAGAGGCTTAGCTAGGATGTTTCAAAGGGGGTGGGGGGTGGGGAGTGAGAGGTCATGGTTACGAATGTATCAGCGCCTTGCGTGAATAGGCATATACCGCTGTTCTTCCTTGCTTATCTGTGGGCTCATATTCATGCGGGGAGAAGGTATGTAGCACTGGAAAAGATTTTTGCATTGCAGATATGTTATATTCAATCGCGTTCTTGAAACCCTTAACGCGACAATGGTCGACATGTGAACCTTTCCGATCGAGGAACGATCGGAAGACGAACTGCTTTCGTTTTCGAGACGCTAAGCCCGCAGTGAGTATTGTAAGCGGCTTTCGTCCGTTTGGATTGGGTTAGCTAGATTGCATGTCAGTCCACAAGATCGAGTTCGCTGAAATTGTACGGTAAATTGACAGCAAATTCAGTCAAATTCTTGTAAACTGGTTAACAGTATGGTGCGTTGTTGAGGAATTACCAGCCAGGGTAGCAGTCCTCAGCTTTTATATCCATTTTACGGAGTAGTAATATAAGTCGTGTTTCTTGCAGGTCATTTGGCTGTCTTTTGCTGGAGAGATTTGTTCTTATTCTCGATCTTTTTTGTTTTAGCTGTTATCCAGTTAGTAGTGTTCATTGGCGGAGTTGTGAGCCAGTTGACCAGCGGTGCTTGGCTGAACAAACTGGGTTTCATCCCTCCCTATTGGTTTATTTTTGCCTGTCACGTGGCCGGGTTACTGTGGGGGGCGTTCATGGTACCGGAATCAAAACAAGAAAGTCAGAAAAAAAGGCTCCGCTTCTTCAGCTTCGATAGCTTTAAAGCAGTATGGAGTGTGTACAAGAAGCCAAGAAACGGCGGAAGAAAAAACCTGCTCATGCTTCTCGTCTCGGATGGGATAATCACTTTAGGTGTTATGGGTATCAGCGGAGTAGTGTCACTCTTTGTCCTTCGCACTCCACTTTGCTGGGGACCAGGCACGCTAGGGGTGTTTATGGCATTCCGATTCTTCATGCAGGGTTTTGGTGGCATCGCAGGAATCGGAATTCTGAAAAAGTTCATGAGCGAGATAAACGTTATAAGAGTTGGCATGGTGTCCCAATGCCTTTCACTGGTTTTCTTCGCCATCAGTGATCGCACATGGATGGTTTTCTTAGGTGAGAACTGAACCCGAAAATAACTTTGCAAAGAAGTTTACATCGCATCATGAAGTCAAGGGTGTAGGCGGAGGGGGAAACGGGGGAGGGACGGGGGAAGGGGGAAACGGGGGGAAGGGCAAACGGGGGGGGTTGAGAGCATAAGGCCTATTTGACCTTCCTCTTCGTTAAGAAAGTGGCAATTTGTAACAACCTTCCTCAAGACGATTTACTCGTTTTACAAACGTGTGTGTAAGTAGATCATGTTTATCACGGTTTAAAACTCTGTCTCCTTACACAGTTCCCCTTATTGGTATATTTGGCGGTGCTGTTGTTCCGTTGTACAAAGGGATGATGTCCAAGATGGTTGAGCCTGATGAACGAGGTAAGATAATTATGTCTTACTTTAAGGGTGAGGCAGGGTGAGGTCCTGGGGCACATATGGAGTCCTAACCTTTGACGTCACGTTACCATGGCACTAAAAATTCAGTTCTAAACGAAACGGACGTAGCCATTGTTTTGAGGTCAAAAAGACTTAATTAATCCCGTGTTTTGCAACAAGGGAGTTTTGAAGGCTAATAAAGAGTAAAAAGGTCAATTACTTTTTACTCCAGCGACAAATAATGACTTGTCCTCAGGCCCGCCGATATCTGTCTATTTTATTTTCTCTTTGACTGCGGTATCATTCACCTGTTGCTCACTTTTTGATTCTTTAGGTGCCATGTTTTCCTCGGTGGCCACGGTGGATACATTTTGCAACTTTTTGGGCGCATTCATCTTTAATCCGATGTACATCAGATCCTCAAAGTTTGGTTTTAGAGGGTTACCGTTTCTTGTGGCTGCTGTACTGATCATCATTCCGATGATCTTGACAAAGTAAGTTCAACGATACCGCTTTTCTGTGTTCGGTGCCTTTTTGCTTCGTTTCCGGTTTCATTAGTCACTACAGTTTCATCAGTCACTAGTTAATTAGAAACGCCGGCTTTGAAATATGAGTAATACCACTTCAAGCGCTTTGGACCGGCTGTTGTTAAACAAAAATCAATCTCATCATATCAGCCAATCAGAGGAAAGAAAACTGTGACGCGCGGGAAAACGCACGTGGCTAACACACGACTGGTATTGGTTTTGTATATGATTGGTTGAGAAAATGGTGCGAGATATTTTTCACCAATCACAGAGCGCAGTGAAATGAACCCAATTTGTAATCCTAGATTTATCTCGACCCTCAATTTCTCTATTACTGGACGAAACCCTGTTTAGATGACTATACCTTACTTTTTTTTAACCAAATTGTATTTTTATTCCCGCTGGATTTAAAACACAATTAATCAAACCATATAATTCCTTCCAGTATTTCTTGATAGTTTCAATTTTTTGTGCAATTTAAAAAAAATGGTTGGGTGGGGATGGTCCCTGACATAATGCCACATGATCTTTTTAATATGAAAGAGATTATAAAAATTATTTAGATATCTTTCAAATTTTGATATAACTTTCATAAATTGCGCATTAACGCTTAAAAGAATTAAAGGAATAGATAGGAAAAAGTGCGATATCGAAAAATTTACTCTACAGCTTTTAAGGCCTCTAAGATTTCTAAACTTTTCTCTAACAGTTAAAGGTCTAAATGCCTTTTTAACCCGCCAGTCAGAAAGTCAAACCCGTACGACTTCCAAGTCCCTCGGAAACATTTGCCAGTTATTTAAAAGTCTTTGTTTTTTTGTTTTTTTTTTTTCCATCGGACAGGTTTATAAAGAATCCGGTGTCGTTTAGAAAGATGACAGAAACCTCAACTGGGCCCGAAGTAGATGAAGCAGAGGTACAACTCGAAGATATACCACTTGACGAAGATGGACCTCAATCAACCGTTCTTTAGAAATTGAAGTATTTCCCGAAGACCAAGAATTACTTCAAACACAATTCTAAATTTTTTTCCTTGTTGGTGGAAGGACTAAACCCGACAAATCTATGACGCTAGTCATGACGTCATAGCACACGCAATTCTGACTGATTGGATGTTACTTTCGAAGAGGAATTCGTAACCAATCAACGGCAAATTTGATATGGGCATGACTACGTCATCAGAAGACCAAACCGTGAAATCGTGAAAGAAGACAACTTTTTACTGCAATCCATACACCAGGATAACTCTTTAACCCTAGGGAGCGACAATAAAGGAAGGCTCCTGATTTTTGTTCAAATTCTCCACTTCAGCAACATAAGAAGTTTATGTGGAACAGTATGGAGAATATGCTTACTGATGTTGGTGTGTAAAGGGTTAATGTCCATCTCCTTTTCACCCAATAAAGATAAACTGTACTGTTATTCAAGTCAAACAAACACACCTTTTTTTTGATTACCAAAACACACTATTTAATATCTTTAAAAAGGCTATAAATTCTCTATCCCTCACTACAGAGCCAGTTGCATGGCTCAGCTAAAACATACTTAAAAATTTCGGAGAATAAATCACTAAAAATCTAACCACTAAGTTTGGATGTCAAATAGACCGTTATCAAACCATCTTTAACCAAACATCAATTCCTTAAAAAAATTGACCCTCTTTACCAAGCTTAAAAAGCCATTTCCCGAATTTTAAGCTGGACAATAACTCTATCTTTTTACATTCCAAATCTTACAGTAAAATTTCGAAAAATTTCTTACCACGCCTTTTTGGGAGGATTTGATTTGAGTTTTTCGGATAAAAGTTAGTCAAGTGCTAGACATGTGAAAAACTGCGCGATTGGGCAATAAAACGAGTTAAAAATTTAAAAAAAAAAATTATTATTTTACCAGTAAAAGCTTGTAGCTAAGAAATATGTAAAAAATTGATTATACATGTTCAAAGTCAAATCAGGTATCACATAGGTATAGTGTCCTGATCGCCTTCATGCAAAACCTGAAATAATAAGATCATAGAAACATATGGTTACTACTTACACACATTTGTTGCTTCTACATTATGTCCAACGAATGTATAAAATATGTGATTAACATGCGTATCGACTGACCTGAGAGCTGCTCATTCTACGACGGCGGAGGTACACATGGTGTTCAAACCACAGCTACCATCTCCGCGATAGATCAAGTAGTATCCCTATGGAATAAGTCATGGGGAAATTTACTTCAGCTAAGAGTTACACTACGGTCCCTGTGGCTCATAAGACTTCCGTGTCAAGCATCAAGCACGAGACAACAGCGAAGCAAATGCGAGTGGTGAGTCACGCGAGGTTGAAGCGGCACGAAAAAAACGGTGTTATTCTTTTTTTGAGTCTCTCCTCACCTTGAAAAATAAAAGAAAAAAGATAAACTTACCTGTTCACCCCAGCTTTCACCCCAACTAGAATGAAAAAAAAGTTACAATAAGTCACACATACTGTAAATTATACACAGTAAAATGAGCCCTGATAAGAGAGTGCTAACGATCAAAGAGTATTCTGTGTTTCAACTCATACAAACACAACATCTAAAAACCTTGACTCTTTCAATCCCAAGAGCGACCAAAAAGAAATTTCTCCTAACAATATTAATACATTTATGAGGAAAAAGGTGATGAGCAGAGAGGAATACATACATTTGGGATACTGTTTGATATGGCAATGATTTCTCAAAAGCCAAAATTAAAAACAATGTAAGGGGCACAGGGCACCGAATTGAACAAAACAGTTAAGACTCGTCAACTTTCATTTTGCGATTGTGTTAGAAGCAAACATTAATTATTGCTTGACTCCTACCTTTAACACGATGTCTCAATGCAGATGAAAGTACAATTTACAATACCAATTTTAATGGAGTAGATCATTCCATACCTGTTCTTGATGATCCAGTATGGTTCATCCCCCCACAGCCAGCTGTGCTCTAAAAAACGAGAAGTCACATTGTTAAGTAAATAGAGTGCAAAAAAGGTGGTCAATTTTGAACTATCTGATTTTATTACCCACATGACACAATAATACCCTTTAACAGTTGTGGGCTTGGTGGCCAAGCCTTTGAACAGGAGTGAGGCTAAGGGTGAGCCTGTTGTGATAGAGACCTGTATGTACTTAGTATGATAACAAAGAAATTTTCATTTGAAAAGCAGCAACATCTCTATCATAACAAGGTCACCCTTTAGCCTCGCTCCTGTTCAAAGGCTTGGCCACCAAGCCCACAACTGTAAAAAGGACTATTTACATCACTGATCCCAACAGTGCGCATAAAATGCTTGCAATATAATGTATATTTAAAGCTACATGTACAGGGTTTTCCTTTTCAAAGAAAGTTGAAGTCGGATGAAAGGGAAGCAGGCGGAGACAATTTGGGCGAGTAGCGCCCAGCCTGAGTGGCGAAGGCGCGAACAGCTAGGGGGGTCCGGGGGCATGCCCCCCCCCCGGGAAATTTTAAACATTTGAGTGCTCTGAGATGCAGTCTGGTGCATTTTGGGTGCTTAAATTAAGGAAATGAACAGGCTTAACAACACAAGAAATGACAATGTATTTGATAAAATGCAGCCCTTTTCTAGCACGTTGATTGGCAATACCGGGCACATTGCTTATAAATATTAATGTAAAACAACACTCGAATCGATCTGGAAGAATTTCACATAAAGATATATTGACACAGAAATCAAAGGTAAACAAAAATACGAACATCACAGAAAATATTTCGCAATTAATTGCACCCCACACGATCGCCTGAGACTTACTTTACTTCGGACTTGGCCCAAGGTAATATTTGTGATGCTTTGGCTTAGTGAGAATAAGTAGTTCCCAGTTAAAGTATATCTGTTTTAACTAAAACAGTTAAAAGCGGATAAATCAAGAAGATAATCGACCTTTCAAATAGTAATTTATTTAAATGCAAAAATTGAATAATTTACGTATCTTTAAGCTTGAAGGGATGCCAGTGATACATGACTTGAC
The DNA here is from genome assembly GCF_964205215.1 of Stylophora pistillata. NCBI lineage: Eukaryota > Metazoa > Cnidaria > Anthozoa > Scleractinia > Pocilloporidae > Stylophora > Stylophora pistillata. Next base: position 55,544,312 of record NC_142519.1, read on the forward strand.
CGCGCAAACTTGTACTGAATGTCACGTACCAGTACACGCGCAAATATTCTACTTCGTTTTTTGCTGAAATATGTACTTTTTATCGATTTCCGTTTCTTATACGTCATTGTCAGACAACATACAAAGTGTTTATTATTTATCTCAAATATTTTAAATTATATAACAGCAAGGACTCTTTTAGTCGCCGGCGACGGAGCCGTTCGCAGGCGGCGAAAATCGCCGGTCGCCGGCCGAAAAGGAAAACCCTGCATGTATGCAAGTCCTGGCTCACCATCAGATTCTCTGTAGCTCAGTGGAAGTGCACCAGAGCTCGAAATATGATGGTCTGGGCTCTGGTTCCCATTATCATGACAATAACAAAAGTACTTCTTTATTCAATATTCACTTCAAAGTCCTCAAGGGTAATGCATTCCGCCTACACAGCATTAAATGTAACACATCCTAGGGTATACCTGCCTCGATTGGGATCGCCACCTTGTCGTGGTGGGGCGGCTTGCTTTCCCCAGTGACCCCTAGAGCTATGTTGGCTGGAGTCTTGCACTCCTAGCAGGGACACCCATGCCAAACAGGTCGAAGGGTAGGGGCCAGACAAACAGTGATCCCACTGGCCCTCCAGGGTGGGGGTTGGGCAAAGGGCTGATAACCCTCTCCCGTAAAAAAAGAATTATTACAGAAACCAGAAGGCCCTATGTGCCACAAGGCATGAAAAGGATTGATGATGATGATGATGATCCTAAAGTATTCAATTAAACCTTCAACAATACTCCTGAGAAATTCACTTATAGCCTGCAAATACAGTGTGATTTTGGTGAGTGAGTGCTCACTATTATCTCGGTTAAAATTATAGCAGCCATTTTTTAATTTTACCGCAGTGCAAGGCAGGGGAGAAAAAAATTGTACCAGAGGTGACTGACAATCCGAATGAAGGAGAGGAAAGGGGTGGGGCAGTGTCATCTATTTTCACCCACTCCCCTCCCCAAAATGTCCATTCCTGCTCTAACTCAAACATGGCTGGTTGCATGAACGATTGCAAGCCTGTAACATCAACCCTCCCTAAAGAGACACCTGCACTGCAATCTACACCTCACCTATCTCACTTGTTAGAAAGCAAGGAAACAAAAGAAACAGATACTTACTGACACCATAGCCCACAATCAGCACACCGTGGTCCAGAGAAGCAGGGTTACAAAACATCTTCCATGGGTGAGCAACTCCCCCCAAGTAAAACTAACAAATGATAAGACAACACAGTAAATAAGCTTTCACTTCTAGACAAAGGCACCACAAATATATTATAGAGCAAAGCCATCTTTATGATGGCCCACTAAGAGGACAGCTGCTTCTGAAAGGGGGCGGGAGGAGGAAAGTCCAAGAGGCCCCTCCCTACCACTTTATCCCCAAAAGTGACAAGATCTTTGATTTTAGGTACTCTCAAAAGCCTAGATGTGTAACAAATGGTATGTGCTGGATACACAAATCATGCTACAACTGCACAGCATTTAGTAACTAATCTGCCTAGATCAATTTGAAGTTTCAACATCCCCCCCACATTGGTTTGTTCAATTTCCCACCCCCCCCCCCACCCCAGACCAAAGTTGTGTCCAAATGCCCTACTAAAGCACAATTGTTTATTGAATAATTCTTTGTGCAATCTTACAAAGTCAAATTATCAGTTTTTGGGGTTCTGGTTTTTTGTTTTTTTTTTGCTTATTTGATGAATTGTTGTACATTTTTAGTTTGTAGTTTTTTTCGTAAATCCTTAGACTGTGGATTAACTGTAAACTAGCTGATTAAGCTACACTGTAAGTGTAAACTCTATGTTAAATTAAGTATTGTATTGTGGAAAACTTTCATAATAAGAAGAGTTTGAAGTATGAGCTTCAATTTACCTGCATCATGTTTGCATTAATACCAATGGATATTGGTCCATTCTTCACCAGCCATGCAGCCATTTCTGGAAAATAATTAAATCATTTGGAAGGTTATTAAATGTAGAACAAACCTTTGACAAGTTGGCCCATGCCAACATTATTTAAAAAGTAAAACCACCTGCACAAACTTGCAAACTGATTGTATTAAACGTCTCTTTATTATGAAATAGTATATAAAATAATGTACTTATTTGTGGCTTCAACTACTAAACTACAAAGTAAGCATTGCCTATGTGTTTTTAAGTTCAAAATGATTTCAAATAAAAAAAAAAAAAAACAAACTCCACCCAGCCTGAATTGAGTAGTTGTCTGTTAAAGGACAATTGGGAAAAAGCAACCAAACAAAAACAAAAATAACTTAAACTTCTTTCAAACCATTTTCACCTGAAAATTCATTGTAAATTAAAACATAAATGAATGAGGCAAAATGTTTCCATAATTGTGACCCTGACTGCTAAACATTCAAAAGAGGATGAAACTCCACAGTCAATAAAGAAGGATTTCAAATGTCATTCAAAATTAGGAAGTAAAGTATGGGGTTCCTGTCGCTAACCAGAAGAAGATGTTACATAGACAACTGCAGAAACCCTGACTCACCATTTTCGTCTTTAGATATCGCAACAGACCCATTGATGTACACAACAGCTTCTGACTTTGCAAACTTGCATTTCTCATCAGCTCCTTCATAAGGATACATTTTTTCTGTCTCTAGTCCACCTGATCGCAACATTTCAAGCAAAAAAAAGGTTAACAGACAGCTCAAACTGTACTACAATATACAGTGTAGCATGAGTTTCTGACCCATTCAAGCCACCTTTGTCGCCCAAATGTATAATAATAATAATAATATTTATTTAATAATTATAATTCACAAACTTATATAGCTCATGCTACATGACATAATGATCACAATCCATTTACTAAGAATATAAAACAAAATGTGTTAAAAAATTAGCCGATAAAGTACAATAACAAACTAAAATCGCTTAAAAATTAAAGTTCACTTAACTCTCAGACACATCCCTTAACCCTTCATCCCCCCCCATGAGTGACCAAGACAGAATTTCTCCTTACAATACCAATACAATATCAAGCAGACACGTGACGAGAATAAAGATAAATATCAATTCAGCGATTATTAGGTGATTCAATAACAAATTCTCCAATCTGACATTATAAAGAATTGTATGGCAGATAGTAACGAGAATTACTATTGAGATCTTTGGAGTTAAATGGTTAAGTACATGACTGTACTATCAGTCTAAATCTAAGTGACACTGTGCAGGACTTGTGGATAAATGATTACCCAGAATAATTGTAATTGGAATGTGCTATGATAGAACTAAAAGCCAATGTGAAGGTGTAGTCTGATCGTCCGCGTGAGTGTAGTCCTGAGAAGGACTGTTGTCGGTGGCAGTGACTGACGTTTCGACAACCTGTGCGGAAGTCATCATCAGAGTCAAGTGAGTGATTGTTGTCAGTAGAACAGTAGAACGTCAGTCACTGCCACCGACAACAGTCCTTCTCAGGACTACACTCACCCGGACGATCAGACTACACCTTCACATGTTACCCCCGGGTTCAAACCATTTACTGTAAAAGCCAATGATTTGGTACTAAGAGTTACCATGCCTACAAAAGTCCTCATCAATGAATCTATCATTATTAACAATGGGTCCAACACCTTTTATAACATAACCAAAGTAAAGCGCGCGGTCTGATTGGTCAATTTAGTGTCCCCCATTTGCCCATGGGTGTATGCTGCTGACATGAGCAAATGCAAAGACTATTTTTCCGTGCGCGCTTGTTTTTTCTGGTCACGTAATATTTGTTAAATAAAAGGGAACTCTTTAGCTACAATGTATCAATGTTATGTTATAAAACAAATGGTAAACACCACACCGTACACTATTGAGTTATGGATGCACTTGGGAGGTTTGCTAAGCACTCAAGAGGCTAGAGTCGCTCTTGGCTATCGCCTTGAGCGACTCTTACGCTTCTTTCGCGCTTAGCAACCTCCCGCGTGCATCCATAACTCAATAGTGTATGCTGTGGTGTTTACCATTTGTTAATAATAAGATGCATTCTTTCCCTAGACTCCTTTGGCTGTGTTTACATCTAACTTTACTTCTTCTTATGTCTTGCATATCCACTAATAAAAATGGCCAGCAGAATCCAGGTCTGCTTGATATTTTATGAACTCAGGCACACATTTTTCAGAAAGTCACCTCACCAAAATATTGCATTTTAAAAAATGGTCTTAAGGTAATATTACCAAGTTTCATGATTTGCTTGTAAGCGGTGGATGGCAGTCCACCGTCGCAGCCTTGATCAACTTTATCACAGTCAACAAGTTCTGGAAAGATAGACAGATCACAGAAGATAATACTTATATAAATTTTAAATGAGAGCTACAACATTTCAGGCACAGACCTCTTTCATGTATAACGGCCTTGTTTCTATTCTGTTATCTCCATGAAAACTAACATTTCTGCCTTGAATCATGTGTTAAAAAGGAATAGAATTTTCACTCAAAACGAGGCTAGGAAGGCTGACTTACACAAACTTATAAAATGTAAATAAATCTTATTAACCAAGCGCGAGGGCCATACTGGGAGAATATTGGCCCGAGGTCTTGACAGTATGGACCGAGCGCAGCGACGTCCGTGCAAAAAGGACCGAGGGCCGATATTCTTCCAGTACGGTCCCGAGCAAGCTTGGTTAATAAGAGATTTATCATACGACTAAGTTCAAAGGGACACAAGTGTGGTATCATTCGGGACCATTCGGGACAGTGCCCGGTCCAATACTGAGAGAATATTGGACCGGCAATAGAGCATTTTGATTGGTTAATTTTAGTTATTGACCCTCTGACTGCCCGAGTTGTGAAATAATAGGATGATAATGTCTCCTGCCGGTATGAAAGAGGCCTATTTATTTCCAACACCAAAATAAGATCTTGAATCTCCATAGTGCAGAGTTAAAGAAAACAAACAACACTAAAAATTTGGGACATATCGACTCCTATCCACACCTTTTGGCAACATAGTACAGAGGAAAAGAATGGTTTGGCTGTGCCATTGTCTTAGTGCATCATGAATGGTACAATTGTTATAAAAGAAAAGAATTCCCCATCTCCTCCATACTGTATCACAATCCTTGTTTGTCTATGCCTTGCAGGGATCTTTCAAGCCATCTATAACTTACCATACTAAAATACTTAAATCTGTGAAAGATAATTTCATAAATTGCAAGGGAAAAAAAATTCATAAAATAATTGAATAAGGTGCCAGAAAAAAGCTGCATACATTATAAAACCCAAAGTGATTTTTGATCAAACAGATCAACTGACATGCTGTGTTTCCCTGTTACCTTGTTCACTGAGGGAGACAAGTTCTCCTTTCTTGATTTTCCACTGTCCTTCAATATTTCCAGTTGTGGAGAAAGCCCAGCATGAACCACACATACCCTACATAAAAGTAACAATTTTAACATCTTACACCTTAACATCAGAATGCACATTCTCCATACTGTTCTCTACACCTTTCCTTAAGTGCTGACAAGGAGAATTCAATCACCAATCAAGAGCTTCTTGAGTTAGTGATCATTTCCTTTATTCTCATGACTTGACTGTTTGACTCAGCAGTGATACAGTATGAAGAAATTAGAAACCAATCATTCTTAGGGGTTAAGGAGTTAAGTGATCCTTTCAATTCTGTGATATAAATATTACCTCTTTTCACTGTCTGTGATACACTTCTTATAGTTTTAATTTTGAGAATTTGACATCAAGTCCAGCAATTTCCCAAGTTTTTGTTTTCAGTTCTTCAGATGGTCACATTTCTACTTAAAACTGTAATGCTATTGATGTGGAAAAAGTTTTATAGTATTATGTAGGGTCACCCTGGAACTGAAAGGGTTAACATAAATAACTTTGAAACTGTACAAACAGCAAGAGCATACAAATTTATTTTCAGTGAGGTGAAGAGTTGAGAGGTAGCAAAGAAAAAGGAACAATTAGAGAAATATTTTAAATACAGTCTTGCCATGTTATTTTAAGAGAAGGATATTTGGAGATGTCTTCTTAAATTTAAAGGCACACAACTGGCACAGTTGTTCACAACCACATAGAAGCTAAAGATGCAGGCAGTACATGCTGAGACACTGCTAGCTACCATCAATAAGTATCACACAGGCCAGTGGCACTGCTTGTTCACACCAGTGAAAGACTACAATTTGCAAGCTAACTACAAATTAAAGCAAGCTCTCCCACACCCATCAGAACTAAAATATAAACTTGAACTTCTGGTTTACCAACCTGATTCTTTACTGGAGTTACAGCACCTATAGAAGAAAAGCACAACATCAGTTACATCATTTGCAAGTGACATTGGTTAAGTCCAGTTACTCAAACAACCTGTTTGTAAAAACTTCAAAACACCCTTAAATGTTCACAAACTTTTACCTTTGTCTCTCCAATCAAATGCTGTTGGAATGTCTCCCTTGGGAATATCAGCTTGCTTCATTTCATACTGTGGCTTTCCCCAACCAGGCATGCGATAATTCTTCTTAAATTCCTCCTCTGAAGGCAAAAGTACAAAAAGTAGTATGTCACATGTATGTAAACTATGTTAAATTGAAAATAACATTTTAACCTAAAGACTGTTACATTGACTTGCACATCAATTTGAATAGAAGGCAATGCCTTACAAATTGATGTCCCAGCTTGTTTGAACAGGTGGAGATTTTCACAAGACAGATGCCACAACAGTTTGAATAGCTGCCCAAGTCACCCAACCTGTTGCTCAAGCTGCTGGAACACACTGCCCGCTGAGACTAGCTATGCTATTTGCGGGTAGTGGTTGATTATGTTTAGTTAAGTTAAGTTAAGTGTAAGCATCATATTTATTAAAAACTAAAAAAAAAAAACTAAAACTGGAACAGATTCCCCAAATGCTTGAAAGGCTGACAAACAACAAGCATATGGAAGTCTGTTACGAAAACAGGAGACAAAAACATGAGACAAAAACAGGAGGCAAAAACAGGAGACAAAAACAGGAGCAGACAAACCTGTTAAATCACTGAACACTGTCTCGCCATATTTAGCAGAACCTTGCTCCATATCCTGCACCTTTCGTGCTCTGACCAAGTTGTCCTGGTAAATTGCAAAGCGTTTTTTGTATTCTGGCAGGGTTGAAAAAAAAAACAAAACAAAACAAAAACAAGACAAACTGTTTAAATAGAGGGAAATGACTAAAATAAACAGCACACTCAGAGTAGTAATGGGGACTTCAAATGATTCACTTCTGAGAAAAATAAGAAAAGTACTGGAATTCCCAACTGCTGGTTGGAACTTCGACATATCTAACACATTACTTAATTCCCTTCTGTTTACAATTTTCCATTCCAGCTGGAGTTTCCTCTTGTTATGTTTATCATTATATTTTGAAAAAAAAAAGAGCAATACACAAAAGATCAACATGACATAGAATATTTAAAAATGTACGACTGCTGCAAGTGCTAATATGCACCATCACTTCATTAATATATTTTCTGCATCACCATCAATAAAAAAACATTTCTTAGTGCAATCAAAGATCGAACAGCCACAACTGTCCTGATAAATGAGTTTGGATAATCAAAGCATACCTTCCTTATCTGTTAGATAGGACTTCTTGTGTTTAATGACAAACTTGTGGAATGTCTCAAGTGCATCACTGTTGCCTATGGAAGGTTTTGGCTGAAGAAAAAGGAAAAAAAAAACTGAAAAATGAAAATTTGAAATGTTCATTCTACCCCCTACTGTGGCTGGAAAATGGAGATTGTACAGATAAAATTTTTAAAGAGAAACCTGCATTTACCTTTGATTCTGCTTCAAAATCTATTACAAAGTTACTTTCATCAGCTTTGGATGCTGCTTTAGACGGCTGGCTCCGCTCACAGGACATGATCTTTTCCTCCAAACCGACACACTCGTGGCTGATAAGATCTTTGCGCTTCTCCCATGGGACGCTGTTAACCACAAATCTACACTGCATCTGTGAAGAACAAAGTTATTAGATCTGACATTTGAGTACAAGTGAAAACCTTATTTAAAAAGTTCTCATGCAATAAATAATTAAAGCTGGTGTATTGGCCCTTAAAGACTGTTTCTTCTTAGGGAGCCTTTACTATTTACCGCCACCCAGTTAGCCCAATGGATAGTGCGCTGGACTGTTGTGCGGGAGGTTGAGGGTTCGAGCCCTGGCCGGACCAACACTCAAGGTCTTAAAATAATTGAGAAGAATTACAATACCTGGGTAGTATTAACCATAAAAAAACTAATAAAAAGGGATAACAATGATGAGATCTTCTAAGTTCTAAGTTATTTACAATTATATTAGATATAAAAGCCATGAGTTTTAGCATGATAGGTTTTTTAGTCCTAGGGGGGGAGGGGGGCTGGCTATTTTTGCAATTACAACTAGAGGGGCTATGACATTTTTAATTCTTATAGAGCAGGGTCAGGATATTTTGTTTAGTCTCAGTGAAAATCTTACCAGCCCACCCCCTCCCATTAATAATGAATGCTCCTTTAGAAACTATTTATAGTAATGATTGCTGACTTCCACTTTAGCACTTTGAAAATACAAGTTTGCAATAACCTGAGCTTTATCAGTAGAGAAAATTCAGTTTTTCACTATTATGTTGCTGATTTTTATTCAGTTCAACCCAGATTACCTTAATATGCTTTGTTGATGTGAACAGGGTATAAGTCTTCTATAACAAGCATTGCAGCAATTTGTCAATTTTGTCATGCACAAATCCTTAGAACACAATCACCTACCTCCAGTGTGTCAACAGGGCAGAGGTCCAGAGAGGCTGACTTGTGACTCTCATCATTACGGCAACTTCGGGAAATGCCAACCTCTGAGACAATACAGAACTTTTGGCCAGCAACAACCTAAAAGATAATACCATATGATAGTCACCCTAATACTTAAAAATGAAACCGAAAAATTCATTAGACAATTAAATAGGATAAAGAAATATCTTTTTCCACCTTGTCGCAAGTGTGGGGTGAAGAAAAAAATTTGAAGACCCCATGAGGTATCAAACCTCAGACCATTAAATTCTGCTTACGTATGCTCTACCCCTGTGCTATGCTGTACTTTATCACTAGTCTGGCCATAAATAAATAAACAAACAAAATAAAAAATTATCTATTTGTGCCAAATTTCATTTTTCAGAGAAAAGTATTTTAAATGTAGTCCCACTTCTTGTAAACCCTTTTAGTCACCAATGCTACTGTGATAAATCCTACTTTAAACCAGTATGCTTTAGCTTCCACACACATATAGGTATTCTTTTTTGAAAATCCTTGACCTCCAATTGCAAAATTTTTTTCATGTCTACAAAAAGGAAAAAATCTTGATATTTTGATGACAAAATTCTTTTTTTCTACATTCCCTCTAGGTATTCTGACACATCTATACTGTGTTTTTGGCATAAAGTTGTATATTCTCTGCACCTTTCATCAGCTCAGTAAAGGACAAAAGAATCGAAAATAGATCAAATCACATGACATACATGGGTGAATGAAACCAAAATAATTTTTACTTGCAACTTGCAGAGAAAAGAACCTGAAATTGCATGTAGTTGTGTAACGCCGTTACGTCTTCACAACTTGTAAATTCAGTTGGTCTCATGACAACACCAAGGAAATAAAATAATTATCAAGCACGTACAACAAAAACTCATCGCAGGAAAAATAGAGCACATCCGTTAGTTGTACACTCATTCCCGTGAAGATTTAGTAAATTGTGTTTGACCCACGATCTATATGTTGTCAAACAACGTTAAGTGAAGTCGATTAATGCTGTTACATACTTAACAGCTGAGTTTCAAACCGGATGTAAATTTCTAACATCGTCAAATTACTAGTCGAACTCAACATCGATCGAACCGCTTTCAAAAGGAATTTGATCAACCAGTAAACAGTAATTTGTTAAGTATGAATAAGGGATGTAAAATTCACAATCAGATAACTTCTACGTATTTGAACTGATCAAAACAAAGCCGCGTTTTTCACCTGGACAGTAGCGTCCTTTACTTTAGTCGACATCAGGCGATACAAGTTGTTCTGCATAGCGTTGAATTCGTTCATGGCAAAATCAAGCGCATCAAGGACGTCTGGGTCATCAGGTTTTCGATCCTGTATTCCTCCTGCCGGTGGTTTCAGCGAGAGGCAGTAAGGAACTAAAATCAACCCGAGAAAAATTGAACTCAACGCCATGTTTTTCTCCTGGTCCAGCTTGTGCCAGGCTGCGTCACATGATTTCGGTTTCGTGATTACGTCATGAGTTTTTCATGAGTTTTGCTAGGCACGCAATTCGTGCATTTTGATTGTGTTGAGTCCCGACTTCATCAACCGTCCTCGCAGCTCTTCAGTTTTGGGAAATGAAGTGTTATTGATGGAAAACAGTTTCTTATTTTCTACCTGAAAACCGACTTTTTTCCAGTCTGCATTCAACATTGCTTTAAATGACCTTCATTCATGCTCTTGAAGTGCAACTTCGTGTATTACCTCTGATTTCAACATCTAACTTATATCTAAAACAATATCATAATATAAATTAAAATAAAAAAAAAACAATTAGCCACTTGGACAAATTTTCTTTGTCTCGTAGTACCAACGGAATCCTTCACTATCTTAGAACAAAATGTGACCAGCGCGGCCATGTAATTAATATCGTACTGAAAACATTTTAGAATGTTCCCATACTAAACCGGGACTAAGAGTTTCGGGTGGCGGGAAGCGGGAAGCGGGAAGCGGGAGGCAGGAAGATTACACCACACGGTTCTCATCCTTTTCGGTACCCGCCCTTTTGGAATAGAAGGAAATAATACTTTTTTTACATTTTCAGCCTCTCAAAATGTCCAGATAAAGTGACGTAATGACGATACAGTTATGGAGTCAGCCAGTTATTTTGAAGACATCTCATTTCCTGATCACGCCCTCATGCATGACTGGACAAAGAATGGTTCACTCAAGTTTCAGTTGGTCTCGGTTGGAGTCCTTAAAAAGTAACTTCTAGAACTATTTAAGAATAGCGTCATCAGTCCGTAAGACCGCAATTTTTGAGGAAACATGTCATTTGATGCATAAGGGAAAGGGAATCCGCATTTTAACTCTCATATGGAATAGTTTCTAAAATCGTGTGCAATCCAGATGTCGTGCATGTAACAGCAGTTTGTTACGAACTACACGTAAAGCCCCGGCCAAACGAGAAATGTTGCGCCTAGCAACAAGACGCAACATTGTTGGGTCACCCAACATTTTCTCGTTTGGCCACCCTGTTGCGAGTTGTTGCGACGTGTTGGCACTTGTTAGATAAAGTTTGACGACGGTCAAACTTTCTTCGCAACAAGAGCCAACATTTCCTCCATTCGTGTCCACAATGCGTGAAATTTTCTCGTTTGGCCACGTCAACCCAACATGTTGCGCTAACGCATGCGTATCGCACACTCAAAATTCGTGTCCACAATGCGGATTCACGAAAATGTTGCGTGTCGTTGGATATCGTTTGGCCACCCTCTTCCATGATAACATGTTGGGCGACCCAACAATGTTGCGCCTTGTTGCGTGGCGCAACATTTCTCGTTCGGCCGGGGCTTAATACCTTGATTAGCAAATATGCGCACAATATAAAATGAGCACGATTAAAACAACCACCGAAAACGTCTTTTAATAATTTTATTATAGCCTTCCCAAAAGAACTGGCCTACCATCTAGTCTTGATGTTTCAAATCTGCTGAATGAAAAGCTATGGTTTTCCTTAGGAAGAAATGCAAAAAAGTCTTTTCTAAACTTTTTATCTTCCTTTCAGATATTTCGTTTTTGGACACTGCTCGCGACTTTGTCGCTTAGCGGTTGTCCTTGTGAAATTTTCGCGACTTTATCGCTGACACTATTCGACTAATTTATTCACACAAATCTTTCACTTTCATATTGTTCACGGCCTTACTCAGTATTTACGAAGTAGGGCTTTGTACAGTTAAAAATGGAGTAGAGAGAATGACAAATATCTCCCGTGTAGATTCTTCAGAAAATATGGAAACCGAAGGTTATGTACTCGTTAAAAAAAGGTACGTACAGGTACTTGAAATTGAAAGACTATACACGAATATTGTAGAGTAGAATAAATGAATAATATCCTGGAAAATCTTCTAAAATTAAAAACGCTGACTTAAAAAGGTAGCTATGAATCTTATGTACACTAAAAACATGGTTAAAAATGAAACTTCATTCACAAGGGAAAACGAATGCATTAACTCAGTTCGGTAAGATTAGTGCGTTCTGCTTCTTCCGGATCAGATTAGAGACCAGTCTAACTCTTACTTATTGCCCTGACCTGACGTGGGGGGGGGGGGGGGTGTAGTGGTAGTGATCGGGTAGATTTGGTGGGTATCACAAGTTTTCAAGGGGAACAGAGGGGGGATCACTCGTCTCTAACAGAGTTTAAACGGGGGGTTGCCGATGAGGGAGGGGGGGATGATAAATAATAACCGTTCCCTTTGTTTCAGATCTGATCTGTGTTTAAATCCTCTTAAAAAGGATTCTATCTGCCGGCATATTAAATTTGTCTTCCTTCAAAAGCACCAAACGTGCATCAGTTACAACAGTACTTCTTGGCCAAATCGCTTCGGCCAATTTTGGTCAGGGCGTCGAACAGTACTCGGTAGCTTGAAATTGCACCATCGCTTGCATGTTCTTTCCAGCACGATAGCATTTGGAAAGCCCCTTCGTAGGCATCACTCTCATGTCTAATAGCAAGTTCGTCTAGTTTCTCTCGTGGAACTCTTAAAACACGACCTAGTTTTTTCCACAGTTGAGGAATTTTTTCTGCTATGTCTGATAAATCAACATCATCAGGTTCACCATCTTTAACTGTTGAAAAAAATAATAAAACAGTAACAGTTCACTCAAACATAGTTTTAAGGTAATTGATGAGGGGGAAGGGATGCTCCTCTAGTCAACAACAGTGTGGATTCTATCGACCCTTATCTCCTTTGGGTCTTGGTAATCAAAACTACTCTTTGTCACCTGGTTTAGTTACCTTACTAATTGCGAATAGTGAAATTTTCAATCTAGTGTCGAAAGTAATCCGGGCTTGCATCGGTTTTGCTTTACTTTACCTCAGTGATTGGTCAAGAAAACTCGCGCCACTCTCTCAGCCAATCAGATGCAAAAATTAAAACCAATCACTCCTTGGTCACCCGCGCTTTCCCGCATTTTCCCGCGCTTTAGCAGTTTGATTGTTTTCAATTTTGAGTTCTCATCGGCTCTTAAAGGTTTTTTTACTTTCTTCTGATTGGCCGTTATCATTATTTCGGTTTTAGTTTTACGACAATCAATCGAGAAGCGCTTGAACAAAGAACACAATGAGTGGTTTTAGGACCACTCCCTACTTCTGATCGAATAATTGTTACGGCCCACTCACTGAGTGAAGGTCTCTCCTCTGGTAAAACTCTCGGATCCACAGTCACTGTGGGAGGAACCTGCGAAATAACAACACAGAGTCATGATAAAAAATGCTTCTTGTAACTATACATCAATTTTAAATCATTTGTTTGATGCCGAGTGGCAATTAAGGCCTAAAGACCGTAAAAAAAGATAAATAAAAGAATCAGCGTTTTGACAGAAATCCTTCATTCTCGAGATAAACAATCCAGTGTCTATGCTATCCATAAATAATTTGATATGATTTAACATGCAATGTAAGCTAGTGCACTAATATAAGTGGAAAACAAACGAGGCTACGATGCTCAGTAAGAACCTTTTTCGATTAGGTGTCGTAAAACCAAAACCAAAGAAATCTCAACGGCTTTGAGAAATCACAGTAAAACCAACCAAACTGCCCAAAGCGTGGGAAAACACGGGCGACCGCGTCATGATTTCTTTCAGTTTTGCATCTGATTGGTCGAGAGAATAGCACTAGTTTTCTGAACCAATCACAGAGCAGGGTTAAGTAAAAAAATAAAAACAGTCTCGGATTACTTTCGACACTAAATTGAGTATTGCTCTAAAGTAAACATCGGTAGCTAAGCTAATCAAGAATGTTCATATGCACTAAACAATGATGTCTATACCGCAGATGCTAGTCGAGTCTTTAAGATTGGTACTTCACAGAGAAGTTTTGGCTGCTCTTCGTCTTTAGAGAACTTCACGGTTGGAACGTTAACACTTTCGTTGTCCACGCGAACAATCAAAGCCCTATCGCTGTTGTCAGATATATCATTTCCAAGAAACCTAAAACAAAAACCAAATAAATATTCTTTGCTAGATTGCGTGCATGGGTTTAATTTTATCTCTACAAAATAATGGCCAACCCCCCCTCTTCCCGCTTATCAAAGTCCCAGTGAAGACATGCTTCTAACACTTTTCAACAGCCACTAAAATGACACTCAATTTCGTTAACGCATGTGGTTATTTTGGGTGCCAGAGCCCCTTACAAAAAAATGTAGATATTGTTGTAAATATATTTTATGGCCTTGGGGCAAATAAAGTTTTGTTATTGTTTCTGTGTGAGTTAAAAAAAAAAACAAACAAATAAACAAATGAATACATTTATCTTACGAGTGCTATATACATTAATTCAAGTTTAAATATATACATAACTCACCAACAACGATCGGAGATGTCCGTCATAGATAGAAGCGATTGATTAAAACGCTCAAAACCTGCGAGGTTCGTTGTTGTCCTTTTAACCCGTTAACTCCCTGAAGTGATTTAAATGTAACCTTTCCCTATAGTAACGATACATTGTCCACCAAACAGGTAATGAGAGTAGTCAGACTTATCAAATTAAAATTGTAGTCTTGATCTAACACCGAATTCTCTTAACTTATTTATATGCAAATCTGCAGCAGCTAGAGGGGAGAGTTCAAAATCGCATCGTGAGTTAGAGTTAAGAGGTAAGTTGGCTAGAAAAGCATCTCGGCTTTACCAAACTTTACCATTTAAAAACTCTTCAGAGTTAATGATTAACTTACCTGAGAACTACCTTTTCATTCGTTTGAGATTCCCGCACAAAATCAAGCGCTAATGGAGAAACCACAATTTCATCTCCAACACAAGCAGGCTCCTTTGACTTTCCTTCACCTTTGTAAGGCGCATCATAACTTGAAAATTTCTTTTCCACCTCAGCCTTTTTGAAATTTGGGTAACAATACAGCAAAAGGCCGTAAGTATCAGGAACTGTTGTCTTACATAGACAAGTGAGAAAATGTACACATTGTGGCATGGGTCTGAAGAAAAGACGACGAAAAAAATCCTCCAGAAGAGCTACGGGTTTATTGAACACACAGACTGGACAGAATCTGCAAAAAAAAAAAAAAATTAAATCATAAATAGACTGCAACATCCCAATCAAAAATTATCCCTGGTGTTTTAAGAAGTGGGCGGCCGTTTTTCTAGCAGACACGTCGATATCACGAGAGGCTGCTCCCGGGCTAAATGGATGGAGGTAAGAGTTTTCTTTGGCGGCGGTAGACTGCAGTTAACTGTATTAACCCTTTAACATCAGTATGCATATTCTCCATACTGTTCTCTATACATTTCCTGAGGCGCTGACAGGAGAATTGGTTTAACAATGAAGAGATATTCAGTTAGTGATCATTTCCTTTATTCTCCTGACCTTACTGTGTGATTCAGGGGTGATATTGTAAGGAGAAATTAGATGCTAGTCACTCTTAGAGGTTAAAGGGTTAATAGTCCTCATTCAAGAGGACTAGTTGAACTAATCATTTCCCTGTGACATCAAAAGGCAGCACAAGCGCCTCAGTTTTTCTCAAGACGCTTCATGCTAGTCCGTTGCTCGGCTAGAACCCATTACCTCCTGCGCGGCAGTGCGGGTCACTACCAACTGACCCTGTTAGTAGAGAGATTTAACACCGCGTTTACGTGTAACGTGAACGGCAAGAGTGACCACGTGACCTTGTTTTTCCCGCCATTTTTTCACGTTTAACTTTGTTGATATATTCAAATTATTTCGTTACCCCCACAGACGCAGCCCCAAACAGTTTCTTTAGAAACTATCAGCCTTTATTTCCTCTCTGACTGAACTTAAGTTTAACATAACTCACCGACAGAAATGCTTCACCTTGAATTCTACATTTCCATCTTTAACAGTAACTTGCCCTTCTAGTTGACTTGTTATATCTGTCCAGCTAGCGTTCCCTGGTTTTCTCTCTGAGTCAAGGTGTGATATCCTTACGACCTCAGTTGAAAGCTCTGAAAAGTCATGCTTACTTTCACGAAGGGTGAGGGGAGCCTTGATAGTCACAGGCTCCGTGTGTACAATGTTCTGAGAGCTTGAAATGTGAATGACAGGACCACACAATATCCCAATATCTTCAACCTCACTGCTTGGAAATTCTTGTACCTTGGTGAAAAATCACAATACGTGTTGACTTTGTGTGAACTACATGTATAGAGGTTTTGCACAGCAGCCATGTTGGATGGCAGGAACAATGAAAATAGTTTGTATAAGAAAGAAAAATTTTTCCCATAGATAAAATAATCTATTGTTCCTGCCATCAAACATGGCTGCTATGCAAAACCTCTATATACACGATGTTCTTTATTAGATAAGGACAGATGATAAATTTTCGGAGCATCCTTGGATGAAGATAGATCATTCTTTTTGAAAGTTAACTGAATGTATAAAGTTTAAAAATGTTATCACGTTTTCATAAATGTTACCACGTTCGTATCAATCACGACTAAAGGTTGGGACGTGTCAATAACCTCCGCCAATGTAATCTATTGCATAACTTGCCCTTATTGCAAAAAGATATACATCGGCGAAACAGGCAGAAGACTAGGTGACCGATTCCGAGAACACCTTCGAGACGTGGAAAGGAATGACAAGGACACGTACATCGAAACTAGTCGCTAGACATTTTAATTTACCTAATCATTCTAAGCAACATATGGCAATCTGCGGTCTTTCCTTACACTTACGTAGCACGGAAAGCCGTAAAAATCTTGAACAAAAGCTCATCTTTCACACCGGCAGTCTAAATCCCACAGAGATCAACGAACGCTTTTCATTCCACTAATTTATTCTTGTTTTTCTCGTTGCCATGTTCCCACCAATAACGTAGCTCCATTCTCTGCCTTTAAAAGCACACACAACCCACAATTCCTCTATTCGCTTCGACGAAGGGCTAACGCTCGAAACGTCAGCTTTTGTAATCGTTACGGTGGCCAATTTACCATTTCAACTTGGTTGATATATCCAAATTATTTCGTTACTCCCACCGACGCAGCCCCAAACAGTTTCTTTCGAAACTATCAGCCTATTTTCATTTTAAGTTGAGTTATTTGGGTAATTTCGAGCCAAGGCAAAATAAAATTAGTTTTTGCTAACGGGGATTTCTAGATAACCGAGTTTGAGCCTGCTGATAGTAAATGACTGGAAAAATAAGGTGAAATCCGGGAAAATCGGATCGTGTTAGAGTTAGCGAGGGCTTCGGGTTAATCGAATGAGTTAGCGGAGATCTACTGTACCTTAATTGTCAATGTAAAGTCCTGATCGGCAGGTACAGAGCTTAGAGGAACCTCAACACGTATGTCTGGAAAGTCTGGTACTACACATGTGAATTGAGGAGCCACCGAAGTATGTCTTGAGAATGTGAAGGACTTTAGGCGCCAGATGGCAGCAAACGAGGAACATCGTGACAGGGTACATGTAGCTTCAACAAGCTGAGGCCAGTCAGAAACGTCTGCTTTTTCTACAAACAGGTGTTAAATTTTAGTGACTTAGAGCTGTTTTCTAACAACTGAGTCCAAGGCTGCAAATAACTAACGAGCAGTCGCCGGCACGTTGTCCGGTCAAACATGCTTTTGCCCGGACACTAACCGTTTTGGCCGGTCAAATTTTAACAGTCCGAACTCTTGCGATAGTGAACCCAGATTGCACAGTAATCCTTTTACAACGGAAAAGCAACTGAATCCAAGTCGGTCTGGCAATAAAAATTACAAGTCAATAATTCTACTACTCTTTACTGCAGAAGCAGCCTCGTATTAGGGACCTTAAGCAGTTAGGACGGCAACGCCACGGAACACGTAGATTAAAAAATGAGTTTCTACTTTTAGTTAGAATTTCGAAAATAGCTGCATGTGTTTACCGTCTCAAAGGGCGCCAGACCTCAAACTCAACATAACGGATAAAAGTAGCGTTGAGTTCCAAATGTAAATTAAAATAATTTGCCGCCGCGGTTTCGGTTCGCAGACGACGCAAATTTTGGTGATTTCACGTTGTTGTTTTGCAAAGGACGGCTAATAAATGTACAAAGTTTTAAAACGCACGTGCTGGGCTATTGTTCTGCCAATTAGATCTATTTTTTATCCACGTTCTCATTGCCGTCGCCGTCGTGGTTTGCTTAAAGTCCCTACTGAGTACGTGGAACGGTTACGCAAGATACAACCACAATTGTCCGTTTTACGTTACATCTGGCAAAATCACTTATAATTAAATATTACACTCAGGGCCCTTTTTTTTAAAGTTACAGTTGTGAATTTTTGTTAGAGTAAAAGAGTGGTCGGAATCTCCAGGTTTTGGGCCTTTTGCTCGCTTTTTGCACTTTGCAACAAATGCTACTTGGAGCATTCTCGATGCAACAAGATTATTCTTCGTGAGGGTACTTTCCGATCATTCAATCGATCAAACAATCAATCACTTTATTTAAGAGTAAATGATGGTATCTAGCCAAAGGTAAAACCCTCTACTAACTGGGAACACTTAAATAAAGTAAATAAAATAACGGAAGACACGATGATTTGCGGTGAACAGCACTTGATGACATCGCGGAAATTTGCGACTGCCGGGAATTTCTCGACCACTAATTTGTCTACTTTTATATTGGTTTTTTTTTTCTTTTGGAAACATGACTGTGTCCCTCGTGATTAGCAAACAGTTAAAAAATAAAATTTCTTTGAACGAGTCGGTAAAGGACCGGACAAGATGTCCGGCAAACCAAGGATTTTTCCGCTCAGTACCCAATTTTGACCGGACATTGTCTGTTGACCGGCTGTTATTTGCAGCCCTGGAGTCACTTCTATGAAGCAGAAGAAGGACCGACTAAGAAGTAAAAAAAAAAACTATAAATTTTACGTGAACAGTTGTTTGTCAATGGAACATATGAGTCTGATTCGTGAAAAGTTTTGCCGTTGTGTCATGGGCTGTAAGTCTAAGAAAGCGGGACGTCAAGCATACCGGCAACCTAGTAGACAAGTCAACCTGCTCTGAACCAGACAATCTCGATCAGACATACGACATTATATCAACGAACAACTCTACACTTAAATCTGAAGATTAATTATGCTTAGGTAAACGAAACGCTGCACACGGTTACCGATATCAAACCGTTCAGTTGTTTCCAGGACTACCCTCACCCAGATATTAGACTTCACAATCGATTATTACAGAGCGTAGAAGGTAATCTGGGTTAATTTGTTTTTGCTTCACTTTGCACTGTGACTGGTCCAGAAAACTCGTACCACTCTCTGAACCAATCAGATGCAAAAGTAAAACCAATCACAACGTGGTCGCTAGCGTTTTCCCGCGCTTTAGGCCGTTGCGTTGGTTTTGGTTCTGCAACCCTCAATCGAAAAGCGCTCAAACAGTTATTGGATGAGGTTTTTGTGATATCCGGAATAATCAAGGTGGAGGTAAGTGTTATCAGCCGAAGCCTTCGGCTTCGGCAGATAACACTAACCGAGACATTGATTATTCCGGATATCACAAAAACCTCATCCAATAATTGTTTTATTATAGAATGTTTTAAAGAAAATAACGCCAAACGCATTATCGCAGCGAACACAGAGTAAAACGATCCCTCCTTTTTTCGCGCTTCTACCTAAAAAAAGATTTCAACATTTGGGCTAATTCCTTTTTGTCGTGTGGCTCCTGGATATTTTTCTCTTTAAGGTATTCGTAGAACAGTTCCTTCGCCACTTTTGTCGATCTTTTAGTATTTTCCGAATCTTTATCTTCAAGTAATTTCTCAGTTTCTCGCTGGGTCGATGAAGCGAGTCGAGAAGCCATTCTTACTTCGCTGTCCGTGAACTTGACATTACTCCACCGGAAATCATGCATTGCGCGTGCAACCTACAGATTATTCACTAATCTGTAGGTACAGATTAGTGATTGTAGGTTGCGCTGTTTCCCAGAATTAACTGAGGGCGTTTAGCCAATGAGAAGACAGATGATGACTACAATGTATAATAATAAATGACTTGTAACCTGTACCTGAAGCATGCCAAGTCTCCAAATCCTTCCATTCGCTGTCATGTGGATCCACCAATTGCTTGATAACCACTTCATAACCCTTCAAATCACTTGCACTGTGCAACAAAGACACAGTTATGTTTCCTTCATCATCTCCATTGAACTCTAGGTCTGGTGGACCATCATGTGACAGCTCAATCACATTGCTTACCAAAAGCTCATCACTACCCATAGGTGGACAACGGAGTTTAGGAGACCATACTGAACAAGTAAATAATAAAGGTTTTGGCACAGCTCCCTCGTGAAATGTCACATAAGCGGCTGCTTCCGGTAAGTTCCACTCGTTACCTTTCTCTGTAACTTCACCCCTGCAAATGAGGTCGGCAACAATAGTTATGCTTTGGAACCATAACCAAAAAAGGCGAGGAATGATAACATTTGTCCTCAAACCTGACTTTGAACAAACTTATATGTTAAAACCTGGGTAATTCTATCTCGAGTCTAATAATGCAATCAAATGTTTTTCCTTTGTTATGCATGACTGAAAAACAATGAATAAATAGAAAAAAGTTGACCAGGCACTGAAGACTGACCATTAGCCTCCTTACACTGAATATTTGTAATCAGTTAGTCGCATTTTGAACGATGAATTTATCCAAATACCTGCGCAAAAGCCACATAGACAGGTGGTGGCAATTTCAAAGTGAGTAGAAGTTTGCAGAGTCTCTCTTGAAAAGGTTAGCTCAGAGAGTTTAAAAAGTGCTAAAAGTTCCATCAGAAGGAGGTCATCATCATTTAGTATTGGGTGGGAAAACCATTGCCACTCTTATTTATCAATCTTTTGTGCAGAGTTGATTTGGTTTTCTGTGATACCAAGTTTGCTCTTTACTATCCATTGATTACTAATATCAATAGGCCATTTTACAGTTGTGTACTTAGTTGCCAAGCCTTTGATTCAGAGTGAGGCTAAAGATGACCTTGTTGTGATAGAGACCTGTATCTAGTTAGCATGATAACAAAGTGATTTACATTTGAAAGGCAGCAAGGTTTGTATCATAACAATGTCATCTCTAGCCTCACTCCTGTTCAAAGGCTTGGCAACCAAGCACACAACTGTAAAATGGACTATTCTCCAAACATCTCTGTGATATGAGCCACCTTACCACTAATAAAATAATGAGTTAGATATTGTAATTCTTACCTGAAGATGACAGATCTTGTGATCACTTTAACATCTAGCAATGGATCTTTCTTCAGTTCTAAGTGCCGTAGAGTAACTGTTGGTACCATCTTAACATCTACCAACTGGGATAACACTTCCTTCATGGGAACTAAATATTTTCCATGAAACAAGCATAAAAATATCGATATCAGTGCTTTCAATAAGACCAGGCACCCGCCGGAACCCCGGTGGGTATTCTGTTGTGAGTTGCCAGGTATATTTCACCGTGCTCAAGTCGCGGTCACCACGCTCAAGTTACTCTCTGGCGGGTGCTGTACCGAGGTAGACACCTATTTCAAATCTTAATAAAAGCACTGAAATTTATAGTGAAACTCAAATTTTTATGAAAAAATTTTGTTTTTTTCCCTTGTGAACAGTTTGTCTCTGCCCATTGAGACAAAGGGGCCAAAAATCTTTTGTAAATGTACTGTAGTCTAACACGAGCAATGTTCAGTATGAGACACTGGGTTTGAAACTCCATCCTCCCTCATTGTCACATACATGTACATGTATTATACTATGTAAGTATTCATTCTTAAACTTACAGGGGTTTCATTAATGTTTCCAGCAGGAGGGCGACTGGTTTCACTGACTGGCAATACTATTTTTAATTGAACTTCTTTATAGGATAAACTTTCCTCTTAATTGTCAAACCAGATGGGGGTAAAACCTTCCTCACAACTGGTCAGTTTGCCCAGTGCCTAGCCCTTTATGAAACCCCTGAACTTACCATCTTCTTCGATCAGCATTGATTCTTCTTCCCTTTGTTGAAGCCACTCCACGTGGAGGGTTGTTTCCTTAGGGGATTTTGATGGCTGGGTAATTGGATCTCCCTTGAGTTTCTTCGCAGTGAACTCAGGAAATATAGAT